>NW_027468032.1:0-82611 GCF_965363235.1 Mytilus galloprovincialis
ATAATCCAATCTAAAAGAACTCTCCCTTTTATTTAAGCCATCAAAATGCATTTAACCAGCTGATATTATTAAAAACTGTACTTGAAAAACGATGGTCGATTTAAGCATAGATTTCATCCACGGAAGACTTCTGCACATTTGGTACTCTTGCACAATTAATTGAGGCAGCTCTGTTTTTTATTCAATATATCCTCATTTTGCATTACCATTCCAAGTTACATGTCCATTCTCTCAGTCGACCTTTTATATTTGCTATGAAAAGCATACCTATTGTGTTCTCGTGATGAACATACATGTAATATTTGCCACAGGACGTAAACAAACAACATTTATTAAACAGACTCATTAATAATTAATATCATGAAAACCATATACGAAGGCAAGATTTGCACAATCCTATAAAGTAATATTTCCATGTATCCGTTTCGATAATTATTGAAACTATAACGACCCTTTTCAGGGTTGCGTTCAATATCGTAGCAGCTACGTAGTGCGACGTAAATTTATGACTATTAAACGAGAAGCTAGCTTAGCTGCTATTAATATCTATGTAGCAGCTAGGCTAGCCACCCGTTCAAAAGTCATAAATCTACATAGCCCTATATAGCCGATAAGATATTGAACACAACCCAAGGTCGTGTTCAATATCGTAGCGGTTACGTAGATGGATCGAGTTCAATATCGTAGCAGCTACGAAGTGCTACGTAGATTTTGACTGTTGAATGTGTAGCTATAGACTAGTTGTTACATAAATATTGATAGCAGCTACGTAGCTGCTGCGATATTGAACCCAACCCTGGGACGCGTTCAATATCGTAGCAGCTACGTAGTGCTACGTAGATATTGACTATTGAACGTGTAGCTATAGACTAGTTATTACTTAGATTTTGATAGCAGCTTCATAGTCGCTACGTAGCTGCTACGATATTGAACTGATCCCTGGTATCAATATCTATGTAGCAGCTAGGCTAAATACAAAGGTTGAGTTCAATATCGTAGTAGCTACGTAGTGATCAATATCTATGTAGCAACAATTGTAAACGTTTGTAAGATACCAACAAAACTGACGAATCCATCTTAGATGACAAAACGTATCAAAATTTAATCCTATGGGAGAAAAAATAATCCTATAGGACAAAGTTAATCCTAAGGGAAAACAAAATATCTTACAGGACAAAATTTATCCTAAGGGAGAGAAAAAAATCCGGTAGGAGAAAAAAATATCCCATGGGAGAAAAAACTTCCCACAGGACAAAATAAATCCCTTAGGAGAAAAAAATATCCTAAGGGACATTAGTTTCTGTCAAAAAGTCTTTCATGATAATCCTATAGGATAAAAAAAATCCTATCGGATTTAACACTTTTTTTGAAAATCCTACAGGATTTTAAATCCCATAGGATATTAATTTAATCCCATAGGAGATAAATTTTCCTATAGGATAAATAAATCCGATAGGATTTATATATCCCATAGGATATTTAAAATATCCTACGGGATTATGACTTTATTCTATAGGATTTCTCAAAATCCTGTAGGATTTTTAAAAATCCTATGGGAGAAAAAAATATCCTACAGGATTTTGTCACTGTTTTCGCTCCAGTTGCCGAACCGGGCGAGCCATATCAAATTTATTTTTGTATTGTGTTATTTATCCCCAGAGATACATTATTGCCAAATTTGATGATTCTACGACAAAAAAAAGTGTGGTTCCAATTTGCACTTATGAGAAGTGCAAATTAATCCAAGAACATGTTTCCTATAAAATTTCATCAAATCGCTTCGATCCAAATACGCCAAAAATTACTGAAGATGTAACGAACAGTTTGTAAAAAGAATTTTGTCGCTTTCTTATTTTGTTAGGAAGGAGATGCACACAGAGGATAAACAGTGAAAAGGGAGATAACTCTTACATAGAAAATGGTTCACCTTAGCAGGGTAAAATTTAAAAGCGCATAAACTATACGATACCATATGAGAAATATCTAAGCGACATATTGCGAAACAAACATTTTGCGTAAGAACAAAATTTGGCGGAAGAAAAAAAAAATAATAATAATAATAATAATAATCAGAACAAAAACAATAAGTCTTTCCACAGAAAAGTGGAAAGACTTAATAATAATAATAAATATAAAGCAATTGTTTCAAAAACAATTGTTAGGCAGTCTTTCCCCTATGATGAATGGATAATTGATTTTTTTTATTGATTGATTTGGAAAAAGGGGGTGGGGTATTTGTTTATTTGTTTGTTTGTTTGCTTTGGTATGGGGTCTATATTATTATGTTACCGGAGAAGTTTCATGTTTAGTTTGGAAAGTTTTTCTTTTATTTTAGATACAGCGCGCGCGCAAGATTGAGGAGACATCACGTGACGCGGGTTTATATTAAGAAAAACTTAGTCTTTTTATTTCTTTTTAGGTCGGGACTTTGAACAGACAACATCTATAGAGATGGAATGTACACAATGTAATTTCTTTTGTCATTGTAGGAAATTGACATTTTGATCCCAGTTCACCAGCAGTGCATGTTTTGGATTTAATCGATCCGGTGTAACTTTAAAACACATTTAAGGATTATTTTCTGATAATGTACATTTTTCAGCACCTGTTTGTAACACAGATTAGTATTTCAATCTCGGAGCGGACATTTTATTGTAGGTTTTTACTGAGATTTACGGACCTAGCAAGCGATTTTTACGGCATGCCATTTCTTTTTTCTAGGAAAAGTCTTGAGAGATATCTGCAAACAGTTTTTTTATGAACCTTCAATACATGTATGCCCTGCTGACTGCAAATTTTCAGGTCGATTGGACTTGTAGTTTCAGAGAATATGTGGATTTTTTTTCAGAAGAGACGTAAGAACAATAATAAAATAAAAATGTTCTTGAATAATTGAG
Source organism: Mytilus galloprovincialis (assembly GCF_965363235.1). Taxonomy (NCBI): domain Eukaryota; kingdom Metazoa; phylum Mollusca; class Bivalvia; order Mytilida; family Mytilidae; genus Mytilus; species Mytilus galloprovincialis. Next base: position 2,898 of record NW_027468032.1, read on the forward strand.
AGTTTGTTCCTTCAATATACTGTCATAAATAAACAGTCATACATATTGATTGATTGATTAGTTGGTTGATTGATTGGTTGGTTGGTTGGTTGGTTTGTTGGTTGGTTGATTAAACACGTTTGATAGGGTCACTTAGAACAAGGGAAAACAAACTCAAGAGACCTTGCATCCCGTATTAAACGCATGACACGGAAACATACATTAAGTGATTGATTGGTTGGTTGGTTGGTTAAACACGTTAGTTAAACATGTTGGTTGAACACGTTGGTTAAACACGTTGACTGGTTAAACACGTTGGAAAGGCTCAATTTAAACAAGCGAAAAAAAAACATCTTGGATCCCGTATTTAACAAATTAAATGGAAACATGCATTGATTGGTTGATTGGTTGGTTGGTTGGTTAAACACGTTGGTTAAACATGTTGATTAAACACGTTGGTTAAACACGTTGGCTGGTTAAACACGTTTGATAGGCTCAATTTAAACAAGCGAAAAAAAAACATCTTGGATCCCGTATTTAACACATGAAACGGAAACATGCATTGATGTATTGGTTGGTTGGTTGGTTGGTTGGTTGGTTGATTAAACACGTTGGTTAAACATGCTGGTTAAACACGTAGTTTAAACACGTACTTTCAACACGTTTGATAGGCTCAATTTTAACAAGCGAAAAAAAAAAACATCTTGGATCCCGTATTTAACACAGGAAACGGAAACATGCATTGATTGGTTGATTGGTTGGTTAAACATGTTGGTTAAACACGTTGGTTAAACACGTTGGTTAAACACGTTGGCTGGTTAAACACGTTAGATAGGCTCAATTTAAACGAGCGAAAAAAAAACATCTTGGATCCCGTATTTAACACATGAAACGGAAACATGTATTGATTGATTGATTGATTGGTTGGTTGGTTGGTTGGTTGGTTGGTTGGTTGGTTGGTTGGTTGGTTGGTTAAACACGTTGGTTAAACATGTTGGTTAAACACGTTGGTTAAACACGTTGGCTGGTTAAACACGTTAGATAGGCTCAATTTAAACAAGCGAAAAAAAAACCATCTTGGATCCCGTATTTACACATGAAACGGAAACATGCATTGATTGATTGATTGATTGGTTGGTTGGTTGGTTGGTTGGTTGGTTGGTTGGTTGGTTGGTTAAACACGTTGGTTAAACACGTTGGTTAAACATGTTGGTTAAACATGTTGGTTAAACACGTTTGATAGGCTCAATTAAAACAAGCGGAAAAAAAGAAACCTTGAATCCCGTATCAAACACATGAAACGGAAACATTGATTGATTGATTGATTGATTGATTGATTGGTTGGTTGGTTGGTTGGTTGGTTGGTTGGTTGAAATTCAAACACTCATAAAACTGTTTAAATAGTGCCAAAACCACATAATTTGATGACCTTGACCTTTGACCTTGTGACCTTCGTCAAGGTCATTGCTCCACAAGGTCATTGCAAAAGACCCTATGGGTCAAGGACCTTTTGTTTAAGAGTTTTGCCTAAAAATGGCTTTTTAAAAACCATCGATGGGAGTTATGTCCCTTATATGATGGTAAAATCAATATAGTCATAATGTAAAAAAGTTGCCCCTTAAAGTACCAAGCATTTTTCACTGCTTAATTTTTTTGTATCTATAACCGTTCAAGAATTATAGGGAAATGAAAAACTTATAAAAATCTAAAATATGACCTTGACCTTTGACCTTGACCTAATTTTCTAAGTTAGGACCCAGGGGACTCAAATAAAAACATTCCAGGGTTATACGGTTAACGGTTTAGGAGTTTAGAAAACATACCGACAAATTTATTCCGTAAAGGTACATAACTCCTATAAAATTTCATCAAATCGCTTCGATCCAAATACGCCAAAAATTACTGAAGATGTAACGAACAGTTTGTAAAAAGAATTTTGTCGCTTTCTTATTTTGTTAGGAAGGAGATGCACACAGAGGATAAACAGTGAAAAGGGAGATAACTCTTACATAGAAAATGGTTCACCTTAGCAGGGTAAAATTTAAAAGCGCATAAACTATACGATACCATATGAGAAATATCTAAGCGACATATTGCGAAACAAACATTTTGCGTAAGAACAAAATTTGGCGGAAGAAAAAAAAAATAATAATAATAATAATAATAATCAGAACAAAAACAATAAGTCTTTCCACAGAAAAGTGGAAAGACTTAATAATAATAATAAATATAAAGCAATTGTTTCAAAAACAATTGTTAGGCAGTCTTTCCCCTATGATGAATGGATAATTGATTTTTTTTATTGATTGATTTGGAAAAAGGGGGTGGGGTATTTGTTTATTTGTTTGTTTGTTTGCTTTGGTATGGGGTCTATATTATTATGTTACCGGAGAAGTTTCATGTTTAGTTTGGAAAGTTTTTCTTTTATTTTAGATACAGCGCGCGCGCAAGATTGAGGAGACATCACGTGACGCGGGTTTATATTAAGAAAAACTTAGTCTTTTTATTTCTTTTTAGGTCGGGACTTTGAACAGACAACATCTATAGAGATGGAATGTACACAATGTAATTTCTTTTGTCATTGTAGGAAATTGACATTTTGATCCCAGTTCACCAGCAGTGCATGTTTTGGATTTAATCGATCCGGTGTAACTTTAAAACACATTTAAGGATTATTTTCTGATAATGTACATTTTTCAGCACCTGTTTGTAACACAGATTAGTATTTCAATCTCGGAGCGGACATTTTATTGTAGGTTTTTACTGAGATTTACGGACCTAGCAAGCGATTTTTACGGCATGCCATTTCTTTTTTCTAGGAAAAGTCTTGAGAGATATCTGCAAACAGTTTTTTTATGAACCTTCAATACATGTATGCCCTGCTGACTGCAAATTTTCAGGTCGATTGGACTTGTAGTTTCAGAGAATATGTGGATTTTTTTTCAGAAGAGACGTAAGAACAATAATAAAATAAAAATGTTCTTGAATAATTGAGAGTTTGTTCCTTCAATATACTGTCATAAATAAACAGTCATACATATTGATTGATTGATTAGTTGGTTGATTGATTGGTTGGTTGGTTGGTTGGTTTGTTGGTTGGTTGATTAAACACGTTTGATAGGGTCACTTAGAACAAGGGAAAACAAACTCAAGAGACCTTGCATCCCGTATTAAACGCATGACACGGAAACATACATTAAGTGATTGATTGGTTGGTTGGTTGGTTAAACACGTTAGTTAAACATGTTGGTTGAACACGTTGGTTAAACACGTTGACTGGTTAAACACGTTGGAAAGGCTCAATTTAAACAAGCGAAAAAAAAACATCTTGGATCCCGTATTTAACAAATTAAATGGAAACATGCATTGATTGGTTGATTGGTTGGTTGGTTGGTTAAACACGTTGGTTAAACATGTTGATTAAACACGTTGGTTAAACACGTTGGCTGGTTAAACACGTTTGATAGGCTCAATTTAAACAAGCGAAAAAAAAACATCTTGGATCCCGTATTTAACACATGAAACGGAAACATGCATTGATGTATTGGTTGGTTGGTTGGTTGGTTGGTTGGTTGATTAAACACGTTGGTTAAACATGCTGGTTAAACACGTAGTTTAAACACGTACTTTCAACACGTTTGATAGGCTCAATTTTAACAAGCGAAAAAAAAAAACATCTTGGATCCCGTATTTAACACAGGAAACGGAAACATGCATTGATTGGTTGATTGGTTGGTTAAACATGTTGGTTAAACACGTTGGTTAAACACGTTGGTTAAACACGTTGGCTGGTTAAACACGTTAGATAGGCTCAATTTAAACGAGCGAAAAAAAAACATCTTGGATCCCGTATTTAACACATGAAACGGAAACATGTATTGATTGATTGATTGATTGGTTGGTTGGTTGGTTGGTTGGTTGGTTGGTTGGTTGGTTAAACACGTTGGTTAAACATGTTGGTTAAACACGTTGGTTAAACACGTTGGCTGGTTAAACACGTTAGATAGGCTCAATTTAAACAAGCGAAAAAAAAACCATCTTGGATCCCGTATTTACACATGAAACGGAAACATGCATTGATTGATTGATTGATTGGTTGGTTGGTTGGTTGGTTGGTTGGTTGGTTGGTTGGTTGGTTAAACACGTTGGTTAAACACGTTGGTTAAACATGTTGGTTAAACATGTTGGTTAAACACGTTTGATAGGCTCAATTAAAACAAGCGGAAAAAAAGAAACCTTGAATCCCGTATCAAACACATGAAACGGAAACATTGATTGATTGATTGATTGATTGATTGATTGGTTGGTTGGTTGGTTGGTTGGTTGGTTGGTTGAAATTCAAACACTCATAAAACTGTTTAAATAGTGCCAAAACCACATAATTTGATGACCTTGACCTTTGACCTTGTGACCTTCGTCAAGGTCATTGCTCCACAAGGTCATTGCAAAAGACCCTATGGGTCAAGGACCTTTTGTTTAAGAGTTTTGCCTAAAAATGGCTTTTTAAAAACCATCGATGGGAGTTATGTCCCTTATATGATGGTAAAATCAATATAGTCATAATGTAAAAAAGTTGCCCCTTAAAGTACCAAGCATTTTTCACTGCTTAATTTTTTTGTATCTATAACCGTTCAAGAATTATAGGGAAATGAAAAACTTATAAAAATCTAAAATATGACCTTGACCTTTGACCTTGACCTAATTTTCTAAGTTAGGACCCAGGGGACTCAAATAAAAACATTCCAGGGTTATACGGTTAACGGTTTAGGAGTTTAGAAAACATACCGACAAATTTATTCCGTAAAGGTACATAACTCCTATAAAATTTCATCAAATCGCTTCGATCCAAATACGCCAAAAATTACTGAAGATGTAACGAACAGTTTGTAAAAAGAATTTTGTCGCTTTCTTATTTTGTTAGGAAGGAGATGCACACAGAGGATAAACAGTGAAAAGGGAGATAACTCTTACATAGAAAATGGTTCACCTTAGCAGGGTAAAATTTAAAAGCGCATAAACTATACGATACCATATGAGAAATATCTAAGCGACATATTGCGAAACAAACATTTTGCGTAAGAACAAAATTTGGCGGAAGAAAAAAAAAATAATAATAATAATAATAATAATCAGAACAAAAACAATAAGTCTTTCCACAGAAAAGTGGAAAGACTTAATAATAATAATAAATATAAAGCAATTGTTTCAAAAACAATTGTTAGGCAGTCTTTCCCCTATGATGAATGGATAATTGATTTTTTTTATTGATTGATTTGGAAAAAGGGGGTGGGGTATTTGTTTATTTGTTTGTTTGTTTGCTTTGGTATGGGGTCTATATTATTATGTTACCGGAGAAGTTTCATGTTTAGTTTGGAAAGTTTTTCTTTTATTTTAGATACAGCGCGCGCGCAAGATTGAGGAGACATCACGTGACGCGGGTTTATATTAAGAAAAACTTAGTCTTTTTATTTCTTTTTAGGTCGGGACTTTGAACAGACAACATCTATAGAGATGGAATGTACACAATGTAATTTCTTTTGTCATTGTAGGAAATTGACATTTTGATCCCAGTTCACCAGCAGTGCATGTTTTGGATTTAATCGATCCGGTGTAACTTTAAAACACATTTAAGGATTATTTTCTGATAATGTACATTTTTCAGCACCTGTTTGTAACACAGATTAGTATTTCAATCTCGGAGCGGACATTTTATTGTAGGTTTTTACTGAGATTTACGGACCTAGCAAGCGATTTTTACGGCATGCCATTTCTTTTTTCTAGGAAAAGTCTTGAGAGATATCTGCAAACAGTTTTTTTATGAACCTTCAATACATGTATGCCCTGCTGACTGCAAATTTTCAGGTCGATTGGACTTGTAGTTTCAGAGAATATGTGGATTTTTTTTCAGAAGAGACGTAAGAACAATAATAAAATAAAAATGTTCTTGAATAATTGAGAGTTTGTTCCTTCAATATACTGTCATAAATAAACAGTCATACATATTGATTGATTGATTAGTTGGTTGATTGATTGGTTGGTTGGTTGGTTGGTTTGTTGGTTGGTTGATTAAACACGTTTGATAGGGTCACTTAGAACAAGGGAAAACAAACTCAAGAGACCTTGCATCCCGTATTAAACGCATGACACGGAAACATACATTAAGTGATTGATTGGTTGGTTGGTTGGTTAAACACGTTAGTTAAACATGTTGGTTGAACACGTTGGTTAAACACGTTGACTGGTTAAACACGTTGGAAAGGCTCAATTTAAACAAGCGAAAAAAAAACATCTTGGATCCCGTATTTAACAAATTAAATGGAAACATGCATTGATTGGTTGATTGGTTGGTTGGTTGGTTAAACACGTTGGTTAAACATGTTGATTAAACACGTTGGTTAAACACGTTGGCTGGTTAAACACGTTTGATAGGCTCAATTTAAACAAGCGAAAAAAAAACATCTTGGATCCCGTATTTAACACATGAAACGGAAACATGCATTGATGTATTGGTTGGTTGGTTGGTTGGTTGGTTGGTTGATTAAACACGTTGGTTAAACATGCTGGTTAAACACGTAGTTTAAACACGTACTTTCAACACGTTTGATAGGCTCAATTTTAACAAGCGAAAAAAAAAAACATCTTGGATCCCGTATTTAACACAGGAAACGGAAACATGCATTGATTGGTTGATTGGTTGGTTAAACATGTTGGTTAAACACGTTGGTTAAACACGTTGGTTAAACACGTTGGCTGGTTAAACACGTTAGATAGGCTCAATTTAAACGAGCGAAAAAAAAACATCTTGGATCCCGTATTTAACACATGAAACGGAAACATGTATTGATTGATTGATTGATTGGTTGGTTGGTTGGTTGGTTGGTTGGTTGGTTGGTTGGTTAAACACGTTGGTTAAACATGTTGGTTAAACACGTTGGTTAAACACGTTGGCTGGTTAAACACGTTAGATAGGCTCAATTTAAACAAGCGAAAAAAAAACCATCTTGGATCCCGTATTTACACATGAAACGGAAACATGCATTGATTGATTGATTGATTGGTTGGTTGGTTGGTTGGTTGGTTGGTTGGTTGGTTGGTTGGTTAAACACGTTGGTTAAACACGTTGGTTAAACATGTTGGTTAAACATGTTGGTTAAACACGTTTGATAGGCTCAATTAAAACAAGCGGAAAAAAAGAAACCTTGAATCCCGTATCAAACACATGAAACGGAAACATTGATTGATTGATTGATTGATTGATTGATTGGTTGGTTGGTTGGTTGGTTGGTTGGTTGGTTGAAATTCAAACACTCATAAAACTGTTTAAATAGTGCCAAAACCACATAATTTGATGACCTTGACCTTTGACCTTGTGACCTTCGTCAAGGTCATTGCTCCACAAGGTCATTGCAAAAGACCCTATGGGTCAAGGACCTTTTGTTTAAGAGTTTTGCCTAAAAATGGCTTTTTAAAAACCATCGATGGGAGTTATGTCCCTTATATGATGGTAAAATCAATATAGTCATAATGTAAAAAAGTTGCCCCTTAAAGTACCAAGCATTTTTCACTGCTTAATTTTTTTGTATCTATAACCGTTCAAGAATTATAGGGAAATGAAAAACTTATAAAAATCTAAAATATGACCTTGACCTTTGACCTTGACCTAATTTTCTAAGTTAGGACCCAGGGGACTCAAATAAAAACATTCCAGGGTTATACGGTTAACGGTTTAGGAGTTTAGAAAACATACCGACAAATTTATTCCGTAAAGGTACATAACTCCTATAAAATTTCATCAAATCGCTTCGATCCAAATACGCCAAAAATTACTGAAGATGTAACGAACAGTTTGTAAAAAGAATTTTGTCGCTTTCTTATTTTGTTAGGAAGGAGATGCACACAGAGGATAAACAGTGAAAAGGGAGATAACTCTTACATAGAAAATGGTTCACCTTAGCAGGGTAAAATTTAAAAGCGCATAAACTATACGATACCATATGAGAAATATCTAAGCGACATATTGCGAAACAAACATTTTGCGTAAGAACAAAATTTGGCGGAAGAAAAAAAAAATAATAATAATAATAATAATAATCAGAACAAAAACAATAAGTCTTTCCACAGAAAAGTGGAAAGACTTAATAATAATAATAAATATAAAGCAATTGTTTCAAAAACAATTGTTAGGCAGTCTTTCCCCTATGATGAATGGATAATTGATTTTTTTTATTGATTGATTTGGAAAAAGGGGGTGGGGTATTTGTTTATTTGTTTGTTTGTTTGCTTTGGTATGGGGTCTATATTATTATGTTACCGGAGAAGTTTCATGTTTAGTTTGGAAAGTTTTTCTTTTATTTTAGATACAGCGCGCGCGCAAGATTGAGGAGACATCACGTGACGCGGGTTTATATTAAGAAAAACTTAGTCTTTTTATTTCTTTTTAGGTCGGGACTTTGAACAGACAACATCTATAGAGATGGAATGTACACAATGTAATTTCTTTTGTCATTGTAGGAAATTGACATTTTGATCCCAGTTCACCAGCAGTGCATGTTTTGGATTTAATCGATCCGGTGTAACTTTAAAACACATTTAAGGATTATTTTCTGATAATGTACATTTTTCAGCACCTGTTTGTAACACAGATTAGTATTTCAATCTCGGAGCGGACATTTTATTGTAGGTTTTTACTGAGATTTACGGACCTAGCAAGCGATTTTTACGGCATGCCATTTCTTTTTTCTAGGAAAAGTCTTGAGAGATATCTGCAAACAGTTTTTTTATGAACCTTCAATACATGTATGCCCTGCTGACTGCAAATTTTCAGGTCGATTGGACTTGTAGTTTCAGAGAATATGTGGATTTTTTTTCAGAAGAGACGTAAGAACAATAATAAAATAAAAATGTTCTTGAATAATTGAGAGTTTGTTCCTTCAATATACTGTCATAAATAAACAGTCATACATATTGATTGATTGATTAGTTGGTTGATTGATTGGTTGGTTGGTTGGTTGGTTTGTTGGTTGGTTGATTAAACACGTTTGATAGGGTCACTTAGAACAAGGGAAAACAAACTCAAGAGACCTTGCATCCCGTATTAAACGCATGACACGGAAACATACATTAAGTGATTGATTGGTTGGTTGGTTGGTTAAACACGTTAGTTAAACATGTTGGTTGAACACGTTGGTTAAACACGTTGACTGGTTAAACACGTTGGAAAGGCTCAATTTAAACAAGCGAAAAAAAAACATCTTGGATCCCGTATTTAACAAATTAAATGGAAACATGCATTGATTGGTTGATTGGTTGGTTGGTTGGTTAAACACGTTGGTTAAACATGTTGATTAAACACGTTGGTTAAACACGTTGGCTGGTTAAACACGTTTGATAGGCTCAATTTAAACAAGCGAAAAAAAAACATCTTGGATCCCGTATTTAACACATGAAACGGAAACATGCATTGATGTATTGGTTGGTTGGTTGGTTGGTTGGTTGGTTGATTAAACACGTTGGTTAAACATGCTGGTTAAACACGTAGTTTAAACACGTACTTTCAACACGTTTGATAGGCTCAATTTTAACAAGCGAAAAAAAAAAACATCTTGGATCCCGTATTTAACACAGGAAACGGAAACATGCATTGATTGGTTGATTGGTTGGTTAAACATGTTGGTTAAACACGTTGGTTAAACACGTTGGTTAAACACGTTGGCTGGTTAAACACGTTAGATAGGCTCAATTTAAACGAGCGAAAAAAAAACATCTTGGATCCCGTATTTAACACATGAAACGGAAACATGTATTGATTGATTGATTGATTGGTTGGTTGGTTGGTTGGTTGGTTGGTTGGTTGGTTGGTTAAACACGTTGGTTAAACATGTTGGTTAAACACGTTGGTTAAACACGTTGGCTGGTTAAACACGTTAGATAGGCTCAATTTAAACAAGCGAAAAAAAAACCATCTTGGATCCCGTATTTACACATGAAACGGAAACATGCATTGATTGATTGATTGATTGGTTGGTTGGTTGGTTGGTTGGTTGGTTGGTTGGTTGGTTGGTTAAACACGTTGGTTAAACACGTTGGTTAAACATGTTGGTTAAACATGTTGGTTAAACACGTTTGATAGGCTCAATTAAAACAAGCGGAAAAAAAGAAACCTTGAATCCCGTATCAAACACATGAAACGGAAACATTGATTGATTGATTGATTGATTGATTGATTGGTGAAATTCAAACACTCATAAAACTGTTTAAATAGTGCCAAAACCACATAATTTGATGACCTTGACCTTTGACCTTGTGACCTTCGTCAAGGTCATTGCTCCACAAGGTCATTGCAAAAGACCCTATGGGTCAAGGACCTTTTGTTTAAGAGTTTTGCCTAAAAATGGCTTTTTAAAAACCATCGATGGGAGTTATGTCCCTTATATGATGGTAAAATCAATATAGTCATAATGTAAAAAAGTTGCCCCTTAAAGTACCAAGCATTTTTCACTGCTTAATTTTTTTGTATCTATAACCGTTCAAGAATTATAGGGAAATGAAAAACTTATAAAAATCTAAAATATGACCTTGACCTTTGACCTTGACCTAATTTTCTAAGTTAGGACCCAGGGGACTCAAATAAAAACATTCCAGGGTTATACGGTTAACGGTTTAGGAGTTTAGAAAACATACCGACAAATTTATTCCGTAAAGGTACATAACTCCTATAAAATTTCATCAAATCGCTTCGATCCAAATACGCCAAAAATTACTGAAGATGTAACGAACAGTTTGTAAAAAGAATTTTGTCGCTTTCTTATTTTGTTAGGAAGGAGATGCACACAGAGGATAAACAGTGAAAAGGGAGATAACTCTTACATAGAAAATGGTTCACCTTAGCAGGGTAAAATTTAAAAGCGCATAAACTATACGATACCATATGAGAAATATCTAAGCGACATATTGCGAAACAAACATTTTGCGTAAGAACAAAATTTGGCGGAAGAAAAAAAAAATAATAATAATAATAATAATAATCAGAACAAAAACAATAAGTCTTTCCACAGAAAAGTGGAAAGACTTAATAATAATAATAAATATAAAGCAATTGTTTCAAAAACAATTGTTAGGCAGTCTTTCCCCTATGATGAATGGATAATTGATTTTTTTTATTGATTGATTTGGAAAAAGGGGGTGGGGTATTTGTTTATTTGTTTGTTTGTTTGCTTTGGTATGGGGTCTATATTATTATGTTACCGGAGAAGTTTCATGTTTAGTTTGGAAAGTTTTTCTTTTATTTTAGATACAGCGCGCGCGCAAGATTGAGGAGACATCACGTGACGCGGGTTTATATTAAGAAAAACTTAGTCTTTTTATTTCTTTTTAGGTCGGGACTTTGAACAGACAACATCTATAGAGATGGAATGTACACAATGTAATTTCTTTTGTCATTGTAGGAAATTGACATTTTGATCCCAGTTCACCAGCAGTGCATGTTTTGGATTTAATCGATCCGGTGTAACTTTAAAACACATTTAAGGATTATTTTCTGATAATGTACATTTTTCAGCACCTGTTTGTAACACAGATTAGTATTTCAATCTCGGAGCGGACATTTTATTGTAGGTTTTTACTGAGATTTACGGACCTAGCAAGCGATTTTTACGGCATGCCATTTCTTTTTTCTAGGAAAAGTCTTGAGAGATATCTGCAAACAGTTTTTTTATGAACCTTCAATACATGTATGCCCTGCTGACTGCAAATTTTCAGGTCGATTGGACTTGTAGTTTCAGAGAATATGTGGATTTTTTTTCAGAAGAGACGTAAGAACAATAATAAAATAAAAATGTTCTTGAATAATTGAGAGTTTGTTCCTTCAATATACTGTCATAAATAAACAGTCATACATATTGATTGATTGATTAGTTGGTTGATTGATTGGTTGGTTGGTTGGTTGGTTTGTTGGTTGGTTGATTAAACACGTTTGATAGGGTCACTTAGAACAAGGGAAAACAAACTCAAGAGACCTTGCATCCCGTATTAAACGCATGACACGGAAACATACATTAAGTGATTGATTGGTTGGTTGGTTGGTTAAACACGTTAGTTAAACATGTTGGTTGAACACGTTGGTTAAACACGTTGACTGGTTAAACACGTTGGAAAGGCTCAATTTAAACAAGCGAAAAAAAAACATCTTGGATCCCGTATTTAACAAATTAAATGGAAACATGCATTGATTGGTTGATTGGTTGGTTGGTTGGTTAAACACGTTGGTTAAACATGTTGATTAAACACGTTGGTTAAACACGTTGGCTGGTTAAACACGTTTGATAGGCTCAATTTAAACAAGCGAAAAAAAAACATCTTGGATCCCGTATTTAACACATGAAACGGAAACATGCATTGATGTATTGGTTGGTTGGTTGGTTGGTTGGTTGGTTGATTAAACACGTTGGTTAAACATGCTGGTTAAACACGTAGTTTAAACACGTACTTTCAACACGTTTGATAGGCTCAATTTTAACAAGCGAAAAAAAAAAACATCTTGGATCCCGTATTTAACACAGGAAACGGAAACATGCATTGATTGGTTGATTGGTTGGTTAAACATGTTGGTTAAACACGTTGGTTAAACACGTTGGTTAAACACGTTGGCTGGTTAAACACGTTAGATAGGCTCAATTTAAACGAGCGAAAAAAAAACATCTTGGATCCCGTATTTAACACATGAAACGGAAACATGTATTGATTGATTGATTGATTGGTTGGTTGGTTGGTTGGTTGGTTGGTTGGTTGGTTGGTTGGTTGGTTGGTTGGTTAAACACGTTGGTTAAACATGTTGGTTAAACACGTTGGTTAAACACGTTGGCTGGTTAAACACGTTAGATAGGCTCAATTTAAACAAGCGAAAAAAAAACCATCTTGGATCCCGTATTTACACATGAAACGGAAACATGCATTGATTGATTGATTGATTGGTTGGTTGGTTGGTTGGTTGGTTGGTTGGTTGGTTGGTTGGTTAAACACGTTGGTTAAACACGTTGGTTAAACATGTTGGTTAAACATGTTGGTTAAACACGTTTGATAGGCTCAATTAAAACAAGCGGAAAAAAAGAAACCTTGAATCCCGTATCAAACACATGAAACGGAAACATTGATTGATTGATTGATTGATTGATTGATTGGTTGGTTGGTTGGTTGGTTGGTTGGTTGGTTGAAATTCAAACACTCATAAAACTGTTTAAATAGTGCCAAAACCACATAATTTGATGACCTTGACCTTTGACCTTGTGACCTTCGTCAAGGTCATTGCTCCACAAGGTCATTGCAAAAGACCCTATGGGTCAAGGACCTTTTGTTTAAGAGTTTTGCCTAAAAATGGCTTTTTAAAAACCATCGATGGGAGTTATGTCCCTTATATGATGGTAAAATCAATATAGTCATAATGTAAAAAAGTTGCCCCTTAAAGTACCAAGCATTTTTCACTGCTTAATTTTTTTGTATCTATAACCGTTCAAGAATTATAGGGAAATGAAAAACTTATAAAAATCTAAAATATGACCTTGACCTTTGACCTTGACCTAATTTTCTAAGTTAGGACCCAGGGGACTCAAATAAAAACATTCCAGGGTTATACGGTTAACGGTTTAGGAGTTTAGAAAACATACCGACAAATTTATTCCGTAAAGGTACATAACTCCTATAAAATTTCATCAAATCGCTTCGATCCAAATACGCCAAAAATTACTGAAGATGTAACGAACAGTTTGTAAAAAGAATTTTGTCGCTTTCTTATTTTGTTAGGAAGGAGATGCACACAGAGGATAAACAGTGAAAAGGGAGATAACTCTTACATAGAAAATGGTTCACCTTAGCAGGGTAAAATTTAAAAGCGCATAAACTATACGATACCATATGAGAAATATCTAAGCGACATATTGCGAAACAAACATTTTGCGTAAGAACAAAATTTGGCGGAAGAAAAAAAAAATAATAATAATAATAATAATAATCAGAACAAAAACAATAAGTCTTTCCACAGAAAAGTGGAAAGACTTAATAATAATAATAAATATAAAGCAATTGTTTCAAAAACAATTGTTAGGCAGTCTTTCCCCTATGATGAATGGATAATTGATTTTTTTTATTGATTGATTTGGAAAAAGGGGGTGGGGTATTTGTTTATTTGTTTGTTTGTTTGCTTTGGTATGGGGTCTATATTATTATGTTACCGGAGAAGTTTCATGTTTAGTTTGGAAAGTTTTTCTTTTATTTTAGATACAGCGCGCGCGCAAGATTGAGGAGACATCACGTGACGCGGGTTTATATTAAGAAAAACTTAGTCTTTTTATTTCTTTTTAGGTCGGGACTTTGAACAGACAACATCTATAGAGATGGAATGTACACAATGTAATTTCTTTTGTCATTGTAGGAAATTGACATTTTGATCCCAGTTCACCAGCAGTGCATGTTTTGGATTTAATCGATCCGGTGTAACTTTAAAACACATTTAAGGATTATTTTCTGATAATGTACATTTTTCAGCACCTGTTTGTAACACAGATTAGTATTTCAATCTCGGAGCGGACATTTTATTGTAGGTTTTTACTGAGATTTACGGACCTAGCAAGCGATTTTTACGGCATGCCATTTCTTTTTTCTAGGAAAAGTCTTGAGAGATATCTGCAAACAGTTTTTTTATGAACCTTCAATACATGTATGCCCTGCTGACTGCAAATTTTCAGGTCGATTGGACTTGTAGTTTCAGAGAATATGTGGATTTTTTTTCAGAAGAGACGTAAGAACAATAATAAAATAAAAATGTTCTTGAATAATTGAGAGTTTGTTCCTTCAATATACTGTCATAAATAAACAGTCATACATATTGATTGATTGATTAGTTGGTTGATTGATTGGTTGGTTGGTTGGTTGGTTTGTTGGTTGGTTGATTAAACACGTTTGATAGGGTCACTTAGAACAAGGGAAAACAAACTCAAGAGACCTTGCATCCCGTATTAAACGCATGACACGGAAACATACATTAAGTGATTGATTGGTTGGTTGGTTGGTTAAACACGTTAGTTAAACATGTTGGTTGAACACGTTGGTTAAACACGTTGACTGGTTAAACACGTTGGAAAGGCTCAATTTAAACAAGCGAAAAAAAAACATCTTGGATCCCGTATTTAACAAATTAAATGGAAACATGCATTGATTGGTTGATTGGTTGGTTGGTTGGTTAAACACGTTGGTTAAACATGTTGATTAAACACGTTGGTTAAACACGTTGGCTGGTTAAACACGTTTGATAGGCTCAATTTAAACAAGCGAAAAAAAAACATCTTGGATCCCGTATTTAACACATGAAACGGAAACATGCATTGATGTATTGGTTGGTTGGTTGGTTGGTTGGTTGGTTGATTAAACACGTTGGTTAAACATGCTGGTTAAACACGTAGTTTAAACACGTACTTTCAACACGTTTGATAGGCTCAATTTTAACAAGCGAAAAAAAAAAACATCTTGGATCCCGTATTTAACACAGGAAACGGAAACATGCATTGATTGGTTGATTGGTTGGTTAAACATGTTGGTTAAACACGTTGGTTAAACACGTTGGTTAAACACGTTGGCTGGTTAAACACGTTAGATAGGCTCAATTTAAACGAGCGAAAAAAAAACATCTTGGATCCCGTATTTAACACATGAAACGGAAACATGTATTGATTGATTGATTGATTGGTTGGTTGGTTGGTTGGTTGGTTGGTTGGTTGGTTGGTTGGTTGGTTGGTTGGTTGGTTAAACACGTTGGTTAAACATGTTGGTTAAACACGTTGGTTAAACACGTTGGCTGGTTAAACACGTTAGATAGGCTCAATTTAAACAAGCGAAAAAAAAACCATCTTGGATCCCGTATTTACACATGAAACGGAAACATGCATTGATTGATTGATTGATTGGTTGGTTGGTTGGTTGGTTGGTTGGTTGGTTGGTTGGTTGGTTAAACACGTTGGTTAAACACGTTGGTTAAACATGTTGGTTAAACATGTTGGTTAAACACGTTTGATAGGCTCAATTAAAACAAGCGGAAAAAAAGAAACCTTGAATCCCGTATCAAACACATGAAACGGAAACATTGATTGATTGATTGATTGATTGATTGATTGGTTGGTTGGTTGGTTGGTTGGTTGGTTGGTTGAAATTCAAACACTCATAAAACTGTTTAAATAGTGCCAAAACCACATAATTTGATGACCTTGACCTTTGACCTTGTGACCTTCGTCAAGGTCATTGCTCCACAAGGTCATTGCAAAAGACCCTATGGGTCAAGGACCTTTTGTTTAAGAGTTTTGCCTAAAAATGGCTTTTTAAAAACCATCGATGGGAGTTATGTCCCTTATATGATGGTAAAATCAATATAGTCATAATGTAAAAAAGTTGCCCCTTAAAGTACCAAGCATTTTTCACTGCTTAATTTTTTTGTATCTATAACCGTTCAAGAATTATAGGGAAATGAAAAACTTATAAAAATCTAAAATATGACCTTGACCTTTGACCTTGACCTAATTTTCTAAGTTAGGACCCAGGGGACTCAAATAAAAACATTCCAGGGTTATACGGTTAACGGTTTAGGAGTTTAGAAAACATACCGACAAATTTATTCCGTAAAGGTACATAACTCCTATAAAATTTCATCAAATCGCTTCGATCCAAATACGCCAAAAATTACTGAAGATGTAACGAACAGTTTGTAAAAAGAATTTTGTCGCTTTCTTATTTTGTTAGGAAGGAGATGCACACAGAGGATAAACAGTGAAAAGGGAGATAACTCTTACATAGAAAATGGTTCACCTTAGCAGGGTAAAATTTAAAAGCGCATAAACTATACGATACCATATGAGAAATATCTAAGCGACATATTGCGAAACAAACATTTTGCGTAAGAACAAAATTTGGCGGAAGAAAAAAAAAATAATAATAATAATAATAATAATCAGAACAAAAACAATAAGTCTTTCCACAGAAAAGTGGAAAGACTTAATAATAATAATAAATATAAAGCAATTGTTTCAAAAACAATTGTTAGGCAGTCTTTCCCCTATGATGAATGGATAATTGATTTTTTTTATTGATTGATTTGGAAAAAGGGGGTGGGGTATTTGTTTATTTGTTTGTTTGTTTGCTTTGGTATGGGGTCTATATTATTATGTTACCGGAGAAGTTTCATGTTTAGTTTGGAAAGTTTTTCTTTTATTTTAGATACAGCGCGCGCGCAAGATTGAGGAGACATCACGTGACGCGGGTTTATATTAAGAAAAACTTAGTCTTTTTATTTCTTTTTAGGTCGGGACTTTGAACAGACAACATCTATAGAGATGGAATGTACACAATGTAATTTCTTTTGTCATTGTAGGAAATTGACATTTTGATCCCAGTTCACCAGCAGTGCATGTTTTGGATTTAATCGATCCGGTGTAACTTTAAAACACATTTAAGGATTATTTTCTGATAATGTACATTTTTCAGCACCTGTTTGTAACACAGATTAGTATTTCAATCTCGGAGCGGACATTTTATTGTAGGTTTTTACTGAGATTTACGGACCTAGCAAGCGATTTTTACGGCATGCCATTTCTTTTTTCTAGGAAAAGTCTTGAGAGATATCTGCAAACAGTTTTTTTATGAACCTTCAATACATGTATGCCCTGCTGACTGCAAATTTTCAGGTCGATTGGACTTGTAGTTTCAGAGAATATGTGGATTTTTTTTCAGAAGAGACGTAAGAACAATAATAAAATAAAAATGTTCTTGAATAATTGAGAGTTTGTTCCTTCAATATACTGTCATAAATAAACAGTCATACATATTGATTGATTGATTAGTTGGTTGATTGATTGGTTGGTTGGTTGGTTGGTTTGTTGGTTGGTTGATTAAACACGTTTGATAGGGTCACTTAGAACAAGGGAAAACAAACTCAAGAGACCTTGCATCCCGTATTAAACGCATGACACGGAAACATACATTAAGTGATTGATTGGTTGGTTGGTTGGTTAAACACGTTAGTTAAACATGTTGGTTGAACACGTTGGTTAAACACGTTGACTGGTTAAACACGTTGGAAAGGCTCAATTTAAACAAGCGAAAAAAAAACATCTTGGATCCCGTATTTAACAAATTAAATGGAAACATGCATTGATTGGTTGATTGGTTGGTTGGTTGGTTAAACACGTTGGTTAAACATGTTGATTAAACACGTTGGTTAAACACGTTGGCTGGTTAAACACGTTTGATAGGCTCAATTTAAACAAGCGAAAAAAAAACATCTTGGATCCCGTATTTAACACATGAAACGGAAACATGCATTGATGTATTGGTTGGTTGGTTGGTTGGTTGGTTGGTTGATTAAACACGTTGGTTAAACATGCTGGTTAAACACGTAGTTTAAACACGTACTTTCAACACGTTTGATAGGCTCAATTTTAACAAGCGAAAAAAAAAAACATCTTGGATCCCGTATTTAACACAGGAAACGGAAACATGCATTGATTGGTTGATTGGTTGGTTAAACATGTTGGTTAAACACGTTGGTTAAACACGTTGGTTAAACACGTTGGCTGGTTAAACACGTTAGATAGGCTCAATTTAAACGAGCGAAAAAAAAACATCTTGGATCCCGTATTTAACACATGAAACGGAAACATGTATTGATTGATTGATTGATTGGTTGGTTGGTTGGTTGGTTGGTTGGTTGGTTGGTTGGTTGGTTGGTTGGTTGGTTGGTTAAACACGTTGGTTAAACATGTTGGTTAAACACGTTGGTTAAACACGTTGGCTGGTTAAACACGTTAGATAGGCTCAATTTAAACAAGCGAAAAAAAAACCATCTTGGATCCCGTATTTACACATGAAACGGAAACATGCATTGATTGATTGATTGATTGGTTGGTTGGTTGGTTGGTTGGTTGGTTGGTTGGTTGGTTGGTTAAACACGTTGGTTAAACACGTTGGTTAAACATGTTGGTTAAACATGTTGGTTAAACACGTTTGATAGGCTCAATTAAAACAAGCGGAAAAAAAGAAACCTTGAATCCCGTATCAAACACATGAAACGGAAACATTGATTGATTGATTGATTGATTGATTGATTGGTTGGTTGGTTGGTTGGTTGGTTGGTTGGTTGAAATTCAAACACTCATAAAACTGTTTAAATAGTGCCAAAACCACATAATTTGATGACCTTGACCTTTGACCTTGTGACCTTCGTCAAGGTCATTGCTCCACAAGGTCATTGCAAAAGACCCTATGGGTCAAGGACCTTTTGTTTAAGAGTTTTGCCTAAAAATGGCTTTTTAAAAACCATCGATGGGAGTTATGTCCCTTATATGATGGTAAAATCAATATAGTCATAATGTAAAAAAGTTGCCCCTTAAAGTACCAAGCATTTTTCACTGCTTAATTTTTTTGTATCTATAACCGTTCAAGAATTATAGGGAAATGAAAAACTTATAAAAATCTAAAATATGACCTTGACCTTTGACCTTGACCTAATTTTCTAAGTTAGGACCCAGGGGACTCAAATAAAAACATTCCAGGGTTATACGGTTAACGGTTTAGGAGTTTAGAAAACATACCGACAAATTTATTCCGTAAAGGTACATAACTCCTATAAAATTTCATCAAATCGCTTCGATCCAAATACGCCAAAAATTACTGAAGATGTAACGAACAGTTTGTAAAAAGAATTTTGTCGCTTTCTTATTTTGTTAGGAAGGAGATGCACACAGAGGATAAACAGTGAAAAGGGAGATAACTCTTACATAGAAAATGGTTCACCTTAGCAGGGTAAAATTTAAAAGCGCATAAACTATACGATACCATATGAGAAATATCTAAGCGACATATTGCGAAACAAACATTTTGCGTAAGAACAAAATTTGGCGGAAGAAAAAAAAAATAATAATAATAATAATAATAATCAGAACAAAAACAATAAGTCTTTCCACAGAAAAGTGGAAAGACTTAATAATAATAATAAATATAAAGCAATTGTTTCAAAAACAATTGTTAGGCAGTCTTTCCCCTATGATGAATGGATAATTGATTTTTTTTATTGATTGATTTGGAAAAAGGGGGTGGGGTATTTGTTTATTTGTTTGTTTGTTTGCTTTGGTATGGGGTCTATATTATTATGTTACCGGAGAAGTTTCATGTTTAGTTTGGAAAGTTTTTCTTTTATTTTAGATACAGCGCGCGCGCAAGATTGAGGAGACATCACGTGACGCGGGTTTATATTAAGAAAAACTTAGTCTTTTTATTTCTTTTTAGGTCGGGACTTTGAACAGACAACATCTATAGAGATGGAATGTACACAATGTAATTTCTTTTGTCATTGTAGGAAATTGACATTTTGATCCCAGTTCACCAGCAGTGCATGTTTTGGATTTAATCGATCCGGTGTAACTTTAAAACACATTTAAGGATTATTTTCTGATAATGTACATTTTTCAGCACCTGTTTGTAACACAGATTAGTATTTCAATCTCGGAGCGGACATTTTATTGTAGGTTTTTACTGAGATTTACGGACCTAGCAAGCGATTTTTACGGCATGCCATTTCTTTTTTCTAGGAAAAGTCTTGAGAGATATCTGCAAACAGTTTTTTTATGAACCTTCAATACATGTATGCCCTGCTGACTGCAAATTTTCAGGTCGATTGGACTTGTAGTTTCAGAGAATATGTGGATTTTTTTTCAGAAGAGACGTAAGAACAATAATAAAATAAAAATGTTCTTGAATAATTGAGAGTTTGTTCCTTCAATATACTGTCATAAATAAACAGTCATACATATTGATTGATTGATTAGTTGGTTGATTGATTGGTTGGTTGGTTGGTTGGTTTGTTGGTTGGTTGATTAAACACGTTTGATAGGGTCACTTAGAACAAGGGAAAACAAACTCAAGAGACCTTGCATCCCGTATTAAACGCATGACACGGAAACATACATTAAGTGATTGATTGGTTGGTTGGTTGGTTAAACACGTTAGTTAAACATGTTGGTTGAACACGTTGGTTAAACACGTTGACTGGTTAAACACGTTGGAAAGGCTCAATTTAAACAAGCGAAAAAAAAACATCTTGGATCCCGTATTTAAATGGAAACATGCATTGATTGGTTGATTGGTTGGTTGGTTGGTTAAACACGTTGGTTAAACATGTTGATTAAACACGTTGGTTAAACACGTTGGCTGGTTAAACACGTTTGATAGGCTCAATTTAAACAAGCGAAAAAAAAACATCTTGGATCCCGTATTTAACACATGAAACGGAAACATGCATTGATGTATTGGTTGGTTGGTTGGTTGGTTGGTTGGTTGATTAAACACGTTGGTTAAACATGCTGGTTAAACACGTAGTTTAAACACGTACTTTCAACACGTTTGATAGGCTCAATTTTAACAAGCGAAAAAAAAAAACATCTTGGATCCCGTATTTAACACAGGAAACGGAAACATGCATTGATTGGTTGATTGGTTGGTTAAACATGTTGGTTAAACACGTTGGTTAAACACGTTGGTTAAACACGTTGGCTGGTTAAACACGTTAGATAGGCTCAATTTAAACGAGCGAAAAAAAAACATCTTGGATCCCGTATTTAACACATGAAACGGAAACATGTATTGATTGATTGATTGATTGGTTGGTTGGTTGGTTGGTTGGTTGGTTGGTTGGTTGGTTGGTTGGTTGGTTGGTTAAACACGTTGGTTAAACATGTTGGTTAAACACGTTGGTTAAACACGTTGGCTGGTTAAACACGTTAGATAGGCTCAATTTAAACAAGCGAAAAAAAAACCATCTTGGATCCCGTATTTACACATGAAACGGAAACATGCATTGATTGATTGATTGATTGGTTGGTTGGTTGGTTGGTTGGTTGGTTGGTTGGTTGGTTGGTTAAACACGTTGGTTAAACACGTTGGTTAAACATGTTGGTTAAACATGTTGGTTAAACACGTTTGATAGGCTCAATTAAAACAAGCGGAAAAAAAGAAACCTTGAATCCCGTATCAAACACATGAAACGGAAACATTGATTGATTGATTGATTGATTGATTGATTGGTTGGTTGGTTGGTTGGTTGGTTGGTTGGTTGAAATTCAAACACTCATAAAACTGTTTAAATAGTGCCAAAACCACATAATTTGATGACCTTGACCTTTGACCTTGTGACCTTCGTCAAGGTCATTGCTCCACAAGGTCATTGCAAAAGACCCTATGGGTCAAGGACCTTTTGTTTAAGAGTTTTGCCTAAAAATGGCTTTTTAAAAACCATCGATGGGAGTTATGTCCCTTATATGATGGTAAAATCAATATAGTCATAATGTAAAAAAGTTGCCCCTTAAAGTACCAAGCATTTTTCACTGCTTAATTTTTTTGTATCTATAACCGTTCAAGAATTATAGGGAAATGAAAAACTTATAAAAATCTAAAATATGACCTTGACCTTTGACCTTGACCTAATTTTCTAAGTTAGGACCCAGGGGACTCAAATAAAAACATTCCAGGGTTATACGGTTAACGGTTTAGGAGTTTAGAAAACATACCGACAAATTTATTCCGTAAAGGTACATAACTCCTATAAAATTTCATCAAATCGCTTCGATCCAAATACGCCAAAAATTACTGAAGATGTAACGAACAGTTTGTAAAAAGAATTTTGTCGCTTTCTTATTTTGTTAGGAAGGAGATGCACACAGAGGATAAACAGTGAAAAGGGAGATAACTCTTACATAGAAAATGGTTCACCTTAGCAGGGTAAAATTTAAAAGCGCATAAACTATACGATACCATATGAGAAATATCTAAGCGACATATTGCGAAACAAACATTTTGCGTAAGAACAAAATTTGGCGGAAGAAAAAAAAAATAATAATAATAATAATAATAATCAGAACAAAAACAATAAGTCTTTCCACAGAAAAGTGGAAAGACTTAATAATAATAATAAATATAAAGCAATTGTTTCAAAAACAATTGTTAGGCAGTCTTTCCCCTATGATGAATGGATAATTGATTTTTTTTATTGATTGATTTGGAAAAAGGGGGTGGGGTATTTGTTTATTTGTTTGTTTGTTTGCTTTGGTATGGGGTCTATATTATTATGTTACCGGAGAAGTTTCATGTTTAGTTTGGAAAGTTTTTCTTTTATTTTAGATACAGCGCGCGCGCAAGATTGAGGAGACATCACGTGACGCGGGTTTATATTAAGAAAAACTTAGTCTTTTTATTTCTTTTTAGGTCGGGACTTTGAACAGACAACATCTATAGAGATGGAATGTACACAATGTAATTTCTTTTGTCATTGTAGGAAATTGACATTTTGATCCCAGTTCACCAGCAGTGCATGTTTTGGATTTAATCGATCCGGTGTAACTTTAAAACACATTTAAGGATTATTTTCTGATAATGTACATTTTTCAGCACCTGTTTGTAACACAGATTAGTATTTCAATCTCGGAGCGGACATTTTATTGTAGGTTTTTACTGAGATTTACGGACCTAGCAAGCGATTTTTACGGCATGCCATTTCTTTTTTCTAGGAAAAGTCTTGAGAGATATCTGCAAACAGTTTTTTTATGAACCTTCAATACATGTATGCCCTGCTGACTGCAAATTTTCAGGTCGATTGGACTTGTAGTTTCAGAGAATATGTGGATTTTTTTTCAGAAGAGACGTAAGAACAATAATAAAATAAAAATGTTCTTGAATAATTGAGAGTTTGTTCCTTCAATATACTGTCATAAATAAACAGTCATACATATTGATTGATTGATTAGTTGGTTGATTGATTGGTTGGTTGGTTGGTTGGTTTGTTGGTTGGTTGATTAAACACGTTTGATAGGGTCACTTAGAACAAGGGAAAACAAACTCAAGAGACCTTGCATCCCGTATTAAACGCATGACACGGAAACATACATTAAGTGATTGATTGGTTGGTTGGTTGGTTAAACACGTTAGTTAAACATGTTGGTTGAACACGTTGGTTAAACACGTTGACTGGTTAAACACGTTGGAAAGGCTCAATTTAAACAAGCGAAAAAAAAACATCTTGGATCCCGTATTTAACAAATTAAATGGAAACATGCATTGATTGGTTGATTGGTTGGTTGGTTGGTTAAACACGTTGGTTAAACATGTTGATTAAACACGTTGGTTAAACACGTTGGCTGGTTAAACACGTTTGATAGGCTCAATTTAAACAAGCGAAAAAAAAACATCTTGGATCCCGTATTTAACACATGAAACGGAAACATGCATTGATGTATTGGTTGGTTGGTTGGTTGGTTGGTTGGTTGATTAAACACGTTGGTTAAACATGCTGGTTAAACACGTAGTTTAAACACGTACTTTCAACACGTTTGATAGGCTCAATTTTAACAAGCGAAAAAAAAAAACATCTTGGATCCCGTATTTAACACAGGAAACGGAAACATGCATTGATTGGTTGATTGGTTGGTTAAACATGTTGGTTAAACACGTTGGTTAAACACGTTGGTTAAACACGTTGGCTGGTTAAACACGTTAGATAGGCTCAATTTAAACGAGCGAAAAAAAAACATCTTGGATCCCGTATTTAACACATGAAACGGAAACATGTATTGATTGATTGATTGATTGGTTGGTTGGTTGGTTGGTTGGTTGGTTGGTTGGTTGGTTGGTTGGTTGGTTGGTTGGTTAAACACGTTGGTTAAACATGTTGGTTAAACACGTTGGTTAAACACGTTGGCTGGTTAAACACGTTAGATAGGCTCAATTTAAACAAGCGAAAAAAAAACCATCTTGGATCCCGTATTTACACATGAAACGGAAACATGCATTGATTGATTGATTGATTGGTTGGTTGGTTGGTTGGTTGGTTGGTTGGTTGGTTGGTTGGTTAAACACGTTGGTTAAACACGTTGGTTAAACATGTTGGTTAAACATGTTGGTTAAACACGTTTGATAGGCTCAATTAAAACAAGCGGAAAAAAAGAAACCTTGAATCCCGTATCAAACACATGAAACGGAAACATTGATTGATTGATTGATTGATTGATTGATTGGTTGGTTGGTTGGTTGGTTGGTTGGTTGGTTGAAATTCAAACACTCATAAAACTGTTTAAATAGTGCCAAAACCACATAATTTGATGACCTTGACCTTTGACCTTGTGACCTTCGTCAAGGTCATTGCTCCACAAGGTCATTGCAAAAGACCCTATGGGTCAAGGACCTTTTGTTTAAGAGTTTTGCCTAAAAATGGCTTTTTAAAAACCATCGATGGGAGTTATGTCCCTTATATGATGGTAAAATCAATATAGTCATAATGTAAAAAAGTTGCCCCTTAAAGTACCAAGCATTTTTCACTGCTTAATTTTTTTGTATCTATAACCGTTCAAGAATTATAGGGAAATGAAAAACTTATAAAAATCTAAAATATGACCTTGACCTTTGACCTTGACCTAATTTTCTAAGTTAGGACCCAGGGGACTCAAATAAAAACATTCCAGGGTTATACGGTTAACGGTTTAGGAGTTTAGAAAACATACCGACAAATTTATTCCGTAAAGGTACATAACTCCTATAAAATTTCATCAAATCGCTTCGATCCAAATACGCCAAAAATTACTGAAGATGTAACGAACAGTTTGTAAAAAGAATTTTGTCGCTTTCTTATTTTGTTAGGAAGGAGATGCACACAGAGGATAAACAGTGAAAAGGGAGATAACTCTTACATAGAAAATGGTTCACCTTAGCAGGGTAAAATTTAAAAGCGCATAAACTATACGATACCATATGAGAAATATCTAAGCGACATATTGCGAAACAAACATTTTGCGTAAGAACAAAATTTGGCGGAAGAAAAAAAAAATAATAATAATAATAATAATAATCAGAACAAAAACAATAAGTCTTTCCACAGAAAAGTGGAAAGACTTAATAATAATAATAAATATAAAGCAATTGTTTCAAAAACAATTGTTAGGCAGTCTTTCCCCTATGATGAATGGATAATTGATTTTTTTTATTGATTGATTTGGAAAAAGGGGGTGGGGTATTTGTTTATTTGTTTGTTTGTTTGCTTTGGTATGGGGTCTATATTATTATGTTACCGGAGAAGTTTCATGTTTAGTTTGGAAAGTTTTTCTTTTATTTTAGATACAGCGCGCGCGCAAGATTGAGGAGACATCACGTGACGCGGGTTTATATTAAGAAAAACTTAGTCTTTTTATTTCTTTTTAGGTCGGGACTTTGAACAGACAACATCTATAGAGATGGAATGTACACAATGTAATTTCTTTTGTCATTGTAGGAAATTGACATTTTGATCCCAGTTCACCAGCAGTGCATGTTTTGGATTTAATCGATCCGGTGTAACTTTAAAACACATTTAAGGATTATTTTCTGATAATGTACATTTTTCAGCACCTGTTTGTAACACAGATTAGTATTTCAATCTCGGAGCGGACATTTTATTGTAGGTTTTTACTGAGATTTACGGACCTAGCAAGCGATTTTTACGGCATGCCATTTCTTTTTTCTAGGAAAAGTCTTGAGAGATATCTGCAAACAGTTTTTTTATGAACCTTCAATACATGTATGCCCTGCTGACTGCAAATTTTCAGGTCGATTGGACTTGTAGTTTCAGAGAATATGTGGATTTTTTTTCAGAAGAGACGTAAGAACAATAATAAAATAAAAATGTTCTTGAATAATTGAGAGTTTGTTCCTTCAATATACTGTCATAAATAAACAGTCATACATATTGATTGATTGATTAGTTGGTTGATTGATTGGTTGGTTGGTTGGTTGGTTTGTTGGTTGGTTGATTAAACACGTTTGATAGGGTCACTTAGAACAAGGGAAAACAAACTCAAGAGACCTTGCATCCCGTATTAAACGCATGACACGGAAACATACATTAAGTGATTGATTGGTTGGTTGGTTGGTTAAACACGTTAGTTAAACATGTTGGTTGAACACGTTGGTTAAACACGTTGACTGGTTAAACACGTTGGAAAGGCTCAATTTAAACAAGCGAAAAAAAAACATCTTGGATCCCGTATTTAACAAATTAAATGGAAACATGCATTGATTGGTTGATTGGTTGGTTGGTTGGTTAAACACGTTGGTTAAACATGTTGATTAAACACGTTGGTTAAACACGTTGGCTGGTTAAACACGTTTGATAGGCTCAATTTAAACAAGCGAAAAAAAAACATCTTGGATCCCGTATTTAACACATGAAACGGAAACATGCATTGATGTATTGGTTGGTTGGTTGGTTGGTTGGTTGGTTGATTAAACACGTTGGTTAAACATGCTGGTTAAACACGTAGTTTAAACACGTACTTTCAACACGTTTGATAGGCTCAATTTTAACAAGCGAAAAAAAAAAACATCTTGGATCCCGTATTTAACACAGGAAACGGAAACATGCATTGATTGGTTGATTGGTTGGTTAAACATGTTGGTTAAACACGTTGGTTAAACACGTTGGTTAAACACGTTGGCTGGTTAAACACGTTAGATAGGCTCAATTTAAACGAGCGAAAAAAAAACATCTTGGATCCCGTATTTAACACATGAAACGGAAACATGTATTGATTGATTGATTGATTGGTTGGTTGGTTGGTTGGTTGGTTGGTTGGTTGGTTGGTTGGTTGGTTGGTTGGTTGGTTAAACACGTTGGTTAAACATGTTGGTTAAACACGTTGGTTAAACACGTTGGCTGGTTAAACACGTTAGATAGGCTCAATTTAAACAAGCGAAAAAAAAACCATCTTGGATCCCGTATTTACACATGAAACGGAAACATGCATTGATTGATTGATTGATTGGTTGGTTGGTTGGTTGGTTGGTTGGTTGGTTGGTTGGTTGGTTAAACACGTTGGTTAAACACGTTGGTTAAACATGTTGGTTAAACATGTTGGTTAAACACGTTTGATAGGCTCAATTAAAACAAGCGGAAAAAAAGAAACCTTGAATCCCGTATCAAACACATGAAACGGAAACATTGATTGATTGATTGATTGATTGATTGATTGGTTGGTTGGTTGGTTGGTTGGTTGGTTGGTTGAAATTCAAACACTCATAAAACTGTTTAAATAGTGCCAAAACCACATAATTTGATGACCTTGACCTTTGACCTTGTGACCTTCGTCAAGGTCATTGCTCCACAAGGTCATTGCAAAAGACCCTATGGGTCAAGGACCTTTTGTTTAAGAGTTTTGCCTAAAAATGGCTTTTTAAAAACCATCGATGGGAGTTATGTCCCTTATATGATGGTAAAATCAATATAGTCATAATGTAAAAAAGTTGCCCCTTAAAGTACCAAGCATTTTTCACTGCTTAATTTTTTTGTATCTATAACCGTTCAAGAATTATAGGGAAATGAAAAACTTATAAAAATCTAAAATATGACCTTGACCTTTGACCTTGACCTAATTTTCTAAGTTAGGACCCAGGGGACTCAAATAAAAACATTCCAGGGTTATACGGTTAACGGTTTAGGAGTTTAGAAAACATACCGACAAATTTATTCCGTAAAGGTACATAACTCCTATAAAATTTCATCAAATCGCTTCGATCCAAATACGCCAAAAATTACTGAAGATGTAACGAACAGTTTGTAAAAAGAATTTTGTCGCTTTCTTATTTTGTTAGGAAGGAGATGCACACAGAGGATAAACAGTGAAAAGGGAGATAACTCTTACATAGAAAATGGTTCACCTTAGCAGGGTAAAATTTAAAAGCGCATAAACTATACGATACCATATGAGAAATATCTAAGCGACATATTGCGAAACAAACATTTTGCGTAAGAACAAAATTTGGCGGAAGAAAAAAAAAATAATAATAATAATAATAATAATCAGAACAAAAACAATAAGTCTTTCCACAGAAAAGTGGAAAGACTTAATAATAATAATAAATATAAAGCAATTGTTTCAAAAACAATTGTTAGGCAGTCTTTCCCCTATGATGAATGGATAATTGATTTTTTTTATTGATTGATTTGGAAAAAGGGGGTGGGGTATTTGTTTATTTGTTTGTTTGTTTGCTTTGGTATGGGGTCTATATTATTATGTTACCGGAGAAGTTTCATGTTTAGTTTGGAAAGTTTTTCTTTTATTTTAGATACAGCGCGCGCGCAAGATTGAGGAGACATCACGTGACGCGGGTTTATATTAAGAAAAACTTAGTCTTTTTATTTCTTTTTAGGTCGGGACTTTGAACAGACAACATCTATAGAGATGGAATGTACACAATGTAATTTCTTTTGTCATTGTAGGAAATTGACATTTTGATCCCAGTTCACCAGCAGTGCATGTTTTGGATTTAATCGATCCGGTGTAACTTTAAAACACATTTAAGGATTATTTTCTGATAATGTACATTTTTCAGCACCTGTTTGTAACACAGATTAGTATTTCAATCTCGGAGCGGACATTTTATTGTAGGTTTTTACTGAGATTTACGGACCTAGCAAGCGATTTTTACGGCATGCCATTTCTTTTTTCTAGGAAAAGTCTTGAGAGATATCTGCAAACAGTTTTTTTATGAACCTTCAATACATGTATGCCCTGCTGACTGCAAATTTTCAGGTCGATTGGACTTGTAGTTTCAGAGAATATGTGGATTTTTTTTCAGAAGAGACGTAAGAACAATAATAAAATAAAAATGTTCTTGAATAATTGAGAGTTTGTTCCTTCAATATACTGTCATAAATAAACAGTCATACATATTGATTGATTGATTAGTTGGTTGATTGATTGGTTGGTTGGTTGGTTGGTTTGTTGGTTGGTTGATTAAACACGTTTGATAGGGTCACTTAGAACAAGGGAAAACAAACTCAAGAGACCTTGCATCCCGTATTAAACGCATGACACGGAAACATACATTAAGTGATTGATTGGTTGGTTGGTTGGTTAAACACGTTAGTTAAACATGTTGGTTGAACACGTTGGTTAAACACGTTGACTGGTTAAACACGTTGGAAAGGCTCAATTTAAACAAGCGAAAAAAAAACATCTTGGATCCCGTATTTAACAAATTAAATGGAAACATGCATTGATTGGTTGATTGGTTGGTTGGTTGGTTAAACACGTTGGTTAAACATGTTGATTAAACACGTTGGTTAAACACGTTGGCTGGTTAAACACGTTTGATAGGCTCAATTTAAACAAGCGAAAAAAAAACATCTTGGATCCCGTATTTAACACATGAAACGGAAACATGCATTGATGTATTGGTTGGTTGGTTGGTTGGTTGGTTGGTTGATTAAACACGTTGGTTAAACATGCTGGTTAAACACGTAGTTTAAACACGTACTTTCAACACGTTTGATAGGCTCAATTTTAACAAGCGAAAAAAAAAACATCTTGGATCCCGTATTTAACACAGGAAACGGAAACATGCATTGATTGGTTGATTGGTTGGTTAAACATGTTGGTTAAACACGTTGGTTAAACACGTTGGTTAAACACGTTGGCTGGTTAAACACGTTAGATAGGCTCAATTTAAACGAGCGAAAAAAAAACATCTTGGATCCCGTATTTAACACAGGAAACGGAAACATGCATTGATTGGTTGATTGGTTGGTTAAACATGTTGGTTAAACACGTTGGTTAAACACGTTGGTTAAACACGTTGGCTGGTTAAACACGTTAGATAGGCTCAATTTAAACGAGCGAAAAAAAAACATCTTGGATCCCGTATTTAACACATGAAACGGAAACATGTATTGATTGATTGATTGATTGGTTGGTTGGTTGGTTGGTTGGTTGGTTGGTTGGTTGGTTGGTTGGTTGGTTGGTTGGTTAAACACGTTGGTTAAACATGTTGGTTAAACACGTTGGTTAAACACGTTGGCTGGTTAAACACGTTAGATAGGCTCAATTTAAACAAGCGAAAAAAAAACCATCTTGGATCCCGTATTTACACATGAAACGGAAACATGCATTGATTGATTGATTGATTGGTTGGTTGGTTGGTTGGTTGGTTGGTTGGTTGGTTGGTTGGTTAAACACGTTGGTTAAACACGTTGGTTAAACATGTTGGTTAAACATGTTGGTTAAACACGTTTGATAGGCTCAATTAAAACAAGCGGAAAAAAAGAAACCTTGAATCCCGTATCAAACACATGAAACGGAAACATTGATTGATTGATTGATTGATTGATTGATTGGTTGGTTGGTTGGTTGGTTGGTTGGTTGGTTGAAATTCAAACACTCATAAAACTGTTTAAATAGTGCCAAAACCACATAATTTGATGACCTTGACCTTTGACCTTGTGACCTTCGTCAAGGTCATTGCTCCACAAGGTCATTGCAAAAGACCCTATGGGTCAAGGACCTTTTGTTTAAGAGTTTTGCCTAAAAATGGCTTTTTAAAAACCATCGATGGGAGTTATGTCCCTTATATGATGGTAAAATCAATATAGTCATAATGTAAAAAAGTTGCCCCTTAAAGTACCAAGCATTTTTCACTGCTTAATTTTTTTGTATCTATAACCGTTCAAGAATTATAGGGAAATGAAAAACTTATAAAAATCTAAAATATGACCTTGACCTTTGACCTTGACCTAATTTTCTAAGTTAGGACCCAGGGGACTCAAATAAAAACATTCCAGGGTTATACGGTTAACGGTTTAGGAGTTTAGAAAACATACCGACAAATTTATTCCGTAAAGGTACATAACTCCTATAAAATTTCATCAAATCGCTTCGATCCAAATACGCCAAAAATTACTGAAGATGTAACGAACAGTTTGTAAAAAGAATTTTGTCGCTTTCTTATTTTGTTAGGAAGGAGATGCACACAGAGGATAAACAGTGAAAAGGGAGATAACTCTTACATAGAAAATGGTTCACCTTAGCAGGGTAAAATTTAAAAGCGCATAAACTATACGATACCATATGAGAAATATCTAAGCGACATATTGCGAAACAAACATTTTGCGTAAGAACAAAATTTGGCGGAAGAAAAAAAAAATAATAATAATAATAATAATAATCAGAACAAAAACAATAAGTCTTTCCACAGAAAAGTGGAAAGACTTAATAATAATAATAAATATAAAGCAATTGTTTCAAAAACAATTGTTAGGCAGTCTTTCCCCTATGATGAATGGATAATTGATTTTTTTTATTGATTGATTTGGAAAAAGGGGGTGGGGTATTTGTTTATTTGTTTGTTTGTTTGCTTTGGTATGGGGTCTATATTATTATGTTACCGGAGAAGTTTCATGTTTAGTTTGGAAAGTTTTTCTTTTATTTTAGATACAGCGCGCGCGCAAGATTGAGGAGACATCACGTGACGCGGGTTTATATTAAGAAAAACTTAGTCTTTTTATTTCTTTTTAGGTCGGGACTTTGAACAGACAACATCTATAGAGATGGAATGTACACAATGTAATTTCTTTTGTCATTGTAGGAAATTGACATTTTGATCCCAGTTCACCAGCAGTGCATGTTTTGGATTTAATCGATCCGGTGTAACTTTAAAACACATTTAAGGATTATTTTCTGATAATGTACATTTTTCAGCACCTGTTTGTAACACAGATTAGTATTTCAATCTCGGAGCGGACATTTTATTGTAGGTTTTTACTGAGATTTACGGACCTAGCAAGCGATTTTTACGGCATGCCATTTCTTTTTTCTAGGAAAAGTCTTGAGAGATATCTGCAAACAGTTTTTTTATGAACCTTCAATACATGTATGCCCTGCTGACTGCAAATTTTCAGGTCGATTGGACTTGTAGTTTCAGAGAATATGTGGATTTTTTTTCAGAAGAGACGTAAGAACAATAATAAAATAAAAATGTTCTTGAATAATTGAGAGTTTGTTCCTTCAATATACTGTCATAAATAAACAGTCATACATATTGATTGATTGATTAGTTGGTTGATTGATTGGTTGGTTGGTTGGTTGGTTTGTTGGTTGGTTGATTAAACACGTTTGATAGGGTCACTTAGAACAAGGGAAAACAAACTCAAGAGACCTTGCATCCCGTATTAAACGCATGACACGGAAACATACATTAAGTGATTGATTGGTTGGTTGGTTGGTTAAACACGTTAGTTAAACATGTTGGTTGAACACGTTGGTTAAACACGTTGACTGGTTAAACACGTTGGAAAGGCTCAATTTAAACAAGCGAAAAAAAAACATCTTGGATCCCGTATTTAACAAATTAAATGGAAACATGCATTGATTGGTTGATTGGTTGGTTGGTTGGTTAAACACGTTGGTTAAACATGTTGATTAAACACGTTGGTTAAACACGTTGGCTGGTTAAACACGTTTGATAGGCTCAATTTAAACAAGCGAAAAAAAAACAT
Source organism: Mytilus galloprovincialis (assembly GCF_965363235.1). Classification (NCBI taxonomy): domain Eukaryota; kingdom Metazoa; phylum Mollusca; class Bivalvia; order Mytilida; family Mytilidae; genus Mytilus; species Mytilus galloprovincialis. Next base: position 36,250 of record NW_027468032.1, read on the forward strand.
CTTGGATCCCGTATTTAACACATGAAACGGAAACATGCATTGATGTATTGGTTGGTTGGTTGGTTGGTTGGTTGGTTGATTAAACACGTTGGTTAAACATGCTGGTTAAACACGTAGTTTAAACACGTACTTTCAACACGTTTGATAGGCTCAATTTTAACAAGCGAAAAAAAAAACATCTTGGATCCCGTATTTAACACAGGAAACGGAAACATGCATTGATTGGTTGATTGGTTGGTTAAACATGTTGGTTAAACACGTTGGTTAAACACGTTGGTTAAACACGTTGGCTGGTTAAACACGTTAGATAGGCTCAATTTAAACGAGCGAAAAAAAAACATCTTGGATCCCGTATTTAACACAGGAAACGGAAACATGCATTGATTGGTTGATTGGTTGGTTAAACATGTTGGTTAAACACGTTGGTTAAACACGTTGGTTAAACACGTTGGCTGGTTAAACACGTTAGATAGGCTCAATTTAAACGAGCGAAAAAAAAACATCTTGGATCCCGTATTTAACACATGAAACGGAAACATGTATTGATTGATTGATTGATTGGTTGGTTGGTTGGTTGGTTGGTTGGTTGGTTGGTTGGTTGGTTGGTTGGTTGGTTGGTTAAACACGTTGGTTAAACATGTTGGTTAAACACGTTGGTTAAACACGTTGGCTGGTTAAACACGTTAGATAGGCTCAATTTAAACAAGCGAAAAAAAAACCATCTTGGATCCCGTATTTACACATGAAACGGAAACATGCATTGATTGATTGATTGATTGGTTGGTTGGTTGGTTGGTTGGTTGGTTGGTTGGTTGGTTGGTTAAACACGTTGGTTAAACACGTTGGTTAAACATGTTGGTTAAACATGTTGGTTAAACACGTTTGATAGGCTCAATTAAAACAAGCGGAAAAAAAGAAACCTTGAATCCCGTATCAAACACATGAAACGGAAACATTGATTGATTGATTGATTGATTGATTGATTGGTTGGTTGGTTGGTTGGTTGGTTGGTTGGTTGAAATTCAAACACTCATAAAACTGTTTAAATAGTGCCAAAACCACATAATTTGATGACCTTGACCTTTGACCTTGTGACCTTCGTCAAGGTCATTGCTCCACAAGGTCATTGCAAAAGACCCTATGGGTCAAGGACCTTTTGTTTAAGAGTTTTGCCTAAAAATGGCTTTTTAAAAACCATCGATGGGAGTTATGTCCCTTATATGATGGTAAAATCAATATAGTCATAATGTAAAAAAGTTGCCCCTTAAAGTACCAAGCATTTTTCACTGCTTAATTTTTTTGTATCTATAACCGTTCAAGAATTATAGGGAAATGAAAAACTTATAAAAATCTAAAATATGACCTTGACCTTTGACCTTGACCTAATTTTCTAAGTTAGGACCCAGGGGACTCAAATAAAAACATTCCAGGGTTATACGGTTAACGGTTTAGGAGTTTAGAAAACATACCGACAAATTTATTCCGTAAAGGTACATAACTCCTATAAAATTTCATCAAATCGCTTCGATCCAAATACGCCAAAAATTACTGAAGATGTAACGAACAGTTTGTAAAAAGAATTTTGTCGCTTTCTTATTTTGTTAGGAAGGAGATGCACACAGAGGATAAACAGTGAAAAGGGAGATAACTCTTACATAGAAAATGGTTCACCTTAGCAGGGTAAAATTTAAAAGCGCATAAACTATACGATACCATATGAGAAATATCTAAGCGACATATTGCGAAACAAACATTTTGCGTAAGAACAAAATTTGGCGGAAGAAAAAAAAAATAATAATAATAATAATAATAATCAGAACAAAAACAATAAGTCTTTCCACAGAAAAGTGGAAAGACTTAATAATAATAATAAATATAAAGCAATTGTTTCAAAAACAATTGTTAGGCAGTCTTTCCCCTATGATGAATGGATAATTGATTTTTTTTATTGATTGATTTGGAAAAAGGGGGTGGGGTATTTGTTTATTTGTTTGTTTGTTTGCTTTGGTATGGGGTCTATATTATTATGTTACCGGAGAAGTTTCATGTTTAGTTTGGAAAGTTTTTCTTTTATTTTAGATACAGCGCGCGCGCAAGATTGAGGAGACATCACGTGACGCGGGTTTATATTAAGAAAAACTTAGTCTTTTTATTTCTTTTTAGGTCGGGACTTTGAACAGACAACATCTATAGAGATGGAATGTACACAATGTAATTTCTTTTGTCATTGTAGGAAATTGACATTTTGATCCCAGTTCACCAGCAGTGCATGTTTTGGATTTAATCGATCCGGTGTAACTTTAAAACACATTTAAGGATTATTTTCTGATAATGTACATTTTTCAGCACCTGTTTGTAACACAGATTAGTATTTCAATCTCGGAGCGGACATTTTATTGTAGGTTTTTACTGAGATTTACGGACCTAGCAAGCGATTTTTACGGCATGCCATTTCTTTTTTCTAGGAAAAGTCTTGAGAGATATCTGCAAACAGTTTTTTTATGAACCTTCAATACATGTATGCCCTGCTGACTGCAAATTTTCAGGTCGATTGGACTTGTAGTTTCAGAGAATATGTGGATTTTTTTTCAGAAGAGACGTAAGAACAATAATAAAATAAAAATGTTCTTGAATAATTGAGAGTTTGTTCCTTCAATATACTGTCATAAATAAACAGTCATACATATTGATTGATTGATTAGTTGGTTGATTGATTGGTTGGTTGGTTGGTTGGTTTGTTGGTTGGTTGATTAAACACGTTTGATAGGGTCACTTAGAACAAGGGAAAACAAACTCAAGAGACCTTGCATCCCGTATTAAACGCATGACACGGAAACATACATTAAGTGATTGATTGGTTGGTTGGTTGGTTAAACACGTTAGTTAAACATGTTGGTTGAACACGTTGGTTAAACACGTTGACTGGTTAAACACGTTGGAAAGGCTCAATTTAAACAAGCGAAAAAAAAACATCTTGGATCCCGTATTTAACAAATTAAATGGAAACATGCATTGATTGGTTGATTGGTTGGTTGGTTGGTTAAACACGTTGGTTAAACATGTTGATTAAACACGTTGGTTAAACACGTTGGCTGGTTAAACACGTTTGATAGGCTCAATTTAAACAAGCGAAAAAAAAACATCTTGGATCCCGTATTTAACACATGAAACGGAAACATGCATTGATGTATTGGTTGGTTGGTTGGTTGGTTGGTTGGTTGATTAAACACGTTGGTTAAACATGCTGGTTAAACACGTAGTTTAAACACGTACTTTCAACACGTTTGATAGGCTCAATTTTAACAAGCGAAAAAAAAAACATCTTGGATCCCGTATTTAACACAGGAAACGGAAACATGCATTGATTGGTTGATTGGTTGGTTAAACATGTTGGTTAAACACGTTGGTTAAACACGTTGGTTAAACACGTTGGCTGGTTAAACACGTTAGATAGGCTCAATTTAAACGAGCGAAAAAAAAACATCTTGGATCCCGTATTTAACACAGGAAACGGAAACATGCATTGATTGGTTGATTGGTTGGTTAAACATGTTGGTTAAACACGTTGGTTAAACACGTTGGTTAAACACGTTGGCTGGTTAAACACGTTAGATAGGCTCAATTTAAACGAGCGAAAAAAAAACATCTTGGATCCCGTATTTAACACATGAAACGGAAACATGTATTGATTGATTGATTGATTGGTTGGTTGGTTGGTTGGTTGGTTGGTTGGTTGGTTGGTTGGTTGGTTGGTTGGTTGGTTAAACACGTTGGTTAAACATGTTGGTTAAACACGTTGGTTAAACACGTTGGCTGGTTAAACACGTTAGATAGGCTCAATTTAAACAAGCGAAAAAAAAACCATCTTGGATCCCGTATTTACACATGAAACGGAAACATGCATTGATTGATTGATTGATTGGTTGGTTGGTTGGTTGGTTGGTTGGTTGGTTGGTTGGTTGGTTAAACACGTTGGTTAAACACGTTGGTTAAACATGTTGGTTAAACATGTTGGTTAAACACGTTTGATAGGCTCAATTAAAACAAGCGGAAAAAAAGAAACCTTGAATCCCGTATCAAACACATGAAACGGAAACATTGATTGATTGATTGATTGATTGATTGATTGGTTGGTTGGTTGGTTGGTTGGTTGGTTGGTTGAAATTCAAACACTCATAAAACTGTTTAAATAGTGCCAAAACCACATAATTTGATGACCTTGACCTTTGACCTTGTGACCTTCGTCAAGGTCATTGCTCCACAAGGTCATTGCAAAAGACCCTATGGGTCAAGGACCTTTTGTTTAAGAGTTTTGCCTAAAAATGGCTTTTTAAAAACCATCGATGGGAGTTATGTCCCTTATATGATGGTAAAATCAATATAGTCATAATGTAAAAAAGTTGCCCCTTAAAGTACCAAGCATTTTTCACTGCTTAATTTTTTTGTATCTATAACCGTTCAAGAATTATAGGGAAATGAAAAACTTATAAAAATCTAAAATATGACCTTGACCTTTGACCTTGACCTAATTTTCTAAGTTAGGACCCAGGGGACTCAAATAAAAACATTCCAGGGTTATACGGTTAACGGTTTAGGAGTTTAGAAAACATACCGACAAATTTATTCCGTAAAGGTACATAACTCCTATAAAATTTCATCAAATCGCTTCGATCCAAATACGCCAAAAATTACTGAAGATGTAACGAACAGTTTGTAAAAAGAATTTTGTCGCTTTCTTATTTTGTTAGGAAGGAGATGCACACAGAGGATAAACAGTGAAAAGGGAGATAACTCTTACATAGAAAATGGTTCACCTTAGCAGGGTAAAATTTAAAAGCGCATAAACTATACGATACCATATGAGAAATATCTAAGCGACATATTGCGAAACAAACATTTTGCGTAAGAACAAAATTTGGCGGAAGAAAAAAAAAATAATAATAATAATAATAATAATCAGAACAAAAACAATAAGTCTTTCCACAGAAAAGTGGAAAGACTTAATAATAATAATAAATATAAAGCAATTGTTTCAAAAACAATTGTTAGGCAGTCTTTCCCCTATGATGAATGGATAATTGATTTTTTTTATTGATTGATTTGGAAAAAGGGGGTGGGGTATTTGTTTATTTGTTTGTTTGTTTGCTTTGGTATGGGGTCTATATTATTATGTTACCGGAGAAGTTTCATGTTTAGTTTGGAAAGTTTTTCTTTTATTTTAGATACAGCGCGCGCGCAAGATTGAGGAGACATCACGTGACGCGGGTTTATATTAAGAAAAACTTAGTCTTTTTATTTCTTTTTAGGTCGGGACTTTGAACAGACAACATCTATAGAGATGGAATGTACACAATGTAATTTCTTTTGTCATTGTAGGAAATTGACATTTTGATCCCAGTTCACCAGCAGTGCATGTTTTGGATTTAATCGATCCGGTGTAACTTTAAAACACATTTAAGGATTATTTTCTGATAATGTACATTTTTCAGCACCTGTTTGTAACACAGATTAGTATTTCAATCTCGGAGCGGACATTTTATTGTAGGTTTTTACTGAGATTTACGGACCTAGCAAGCGATTTTTACGGCATGCCATTTCTTTTTTCTAGGAAAAGTCTTGAGAGATATCTGCAAACAGTTTTTTTATGAACCTTCAATACATGTATGCCCTGCTGACTGCAAATTTTCAGGTCGATTGGACTTGTAGTTTCAGAGAATATGTGGATTTTTTTTCAGAAGAGACGTAAGAACAATAATAAAATAAAAATGTTCTTGAATAATTGAGAGTTTGTTCCTTCAATATACTGTCATAAATAAACAGTCATACATATTGATTGATTGATTAGTTGGTTGATTGATTGGTTGGTTGGTTGGTTGGTTTGTTGGTTGGTTGATTAAACACGTTTGATAGGGTCACTTAGAACAAGGGAAAACAAACTCAAGAGACCTTGCATCCCGTATTAAACGCATGACACGGAAACATACATTAAGTGATTGATTGGTTGGTTGGTTGGTTAAACACGTTAGTTAAACATGTTGGTTGAACACGTTGGTTAAACACGTTGACTGGTTAAACACGTTGGAAAGGCTCAATTTAAACAAGCGAAAAAAAAACATCTTGGATCCCGTATTTAACAAATTAAATGGAAACATGCATTGATTGGTTGATTGGTTGGTTGGTTGGTTAAACACGTTGGTTAAACATGTTGATTAAACACGTTGGTTAAACACGTTGGCTGGTTAAACACGTTTGATAGGCTCAATTTAAACAAGCGAAAAAAAAACATCTTGGATCCCGTATTTAACACATGAAACGGAAACATGCATTGATGTATTGGTTGGTTGGTTGGTTGGTTGGTTGGTTGATTAAACACGTTGGTTAAACATGCTGGTTAAACACGTAGTTTAAACACGTACTTTCAACACGTTTGATAGGCTCAATTTTAACAAGCGAAAAAAAAAACATCTTGGATCCCGTATTTAACACAGGAAACGGAAACATGCATTGATTGGTTGATTGGTTGGTTAAACATGTTGGTTAAACACGTTGGTTAAACACGTTGGTTAAACACGTTGGCTGGTTAAACACGTTAGATAGGCTCAATTTAAACGAGCGAAAAAAAAACATCTTGGATCCCGTATTTAACACAGGAAACGGAAACATGCATTGATTGGTTGATTGGTTGGTTAAACATGTTGGTTAAACACGTTGGTTAAACACGTTGGTTAAACACGTTGGCTGGTTAAACACGTTAGATAGGCTCAATTTAAACGAGCGAAAAAAAAACATCTTGGATCCCGTATTTAACACATGAAACGGAAACATGTATTGATTGATTGATTGATTGGTTGGTTGGTTGGTTGGTTGGTTGGTTGGTTGGTTGGTTGGTTGGTTGGTTGGTTGGTTAAACACGTTGGTTAAACATGTTGGTTAAACACGTTGGTTAAACACGTTGGCTGGTTAAACACGTTAGATAGGCTCAATTTAAACAAGCGAAAAAAAAACCATCTTGGATCCCGTATTTACACATGAAACGGAAACATGCATTGATTGATTGATTGATTGGTTGGTTGGTTGGTTGGTTGGTTGGTTGGTTGGTTGGTTGGTTAAACACGTTGGTTAAACACGTTGGTTAAACATGTTGGTTAAACATGTTGGTTAAACACGTTTGATAGGCTCAATTAAAACAAGCGGAAAAAAAGAAACCTTGAATCCCGTATCAAACACATGAAACGGAAACATTGATTGATTGATTGATTGATTGATTGATTGGTTGGTTGGTTGGTTGGTTGGTTGGTTGGTTGAAATTCAAACACTCATAAAACTGTTTAAATAGTGCCAAAACCACATAATTTGATGACCTTGACCTTTGACCTTGTGACCTTCGTCAAGGTCATTGCTCCACAAGGTCATTGCAAAAGACCCTATGGGTCAAGGACCTTTTGTTTAAGAGTTTTGCCTAAAAATGGCTTTTTAAAAACCATCGATGGGAGTTATGTCCCTTATATGATGGTAAAATCAATATAGTCATAATGTAAAAAAGTTGCCCCTTAAAGTACCAAGCATTTTTCACTGCTTAATTTTTTTGTATCTATAACCGTTCAAGAATTATAGGGAAATGAAAAACTTATAAAAATCTAAAATATGACCTTGACCTTTGACCTTGACCTAATTTTCTAAGTTAGGACCCAGGGGACTCAAATAAAAACATTCCAGGGTTATACGGTTAACGGTTTAGGAGTTTAGAAAACATACCGACAAATTTATTCCGTAAAGGTACATAACTCCTATAAAATTTCATCAAATCGCTTCGATCCAAATACGCCAAAAATTACTGAAGATGTAACGAACAGTTTGTAAAAAGAATTTTGTCGCTTTCTTATTTTGTTAGGAAGGAGATGCACACAGAGGATAAACAGTGAAAAGGGAGATAACTCTTACATAGAAAATGGTTCACCTTAGCAGGGTAAAATTTAAAAGCGCATAAACTATACGATACCATATGAGAAATATCTAAGCGACATATTGCGAAACAAACATTTTGCGTAAGAACAAAATTTGGCGGAAGAAAAAAAAAATAATAATAATAATAATAATAATCAGAACAAAAACAATAAGTCTTTCCACAGAAAAGTGGAAAGACTTAATAATAATAATAAATATAAAGCAATTGTTTCAAAAACAATTGTTAGGCAGTCTTTCCCCTATGATGAATGGATAATTGATTTTTTTTATTGATTGATTTGGAAAAAGGGGGTGGGGTATTTGTTTATTTGTTTGTTTGTTTGCTTTGGTATGGGGTCTATATTATTATGTTACCGGAGAAGTTTCATGTTTAGTTTGGAAAGTTTTTCTTTTATTTTAGATACAGCGCGCGCGCAAGATTGAGGAGACATCACGTGACGCGGGTTTATATTAAGAAAAACTTAGTCTTTTTATTTCTTTTTAGGTCGGGACTTTGAACAGACAACATCTATAGAGATGGAATGTACACAATGTAATTTCTTTTGTCATTGTAGGAAATTGACATTTTGATCCCAGTTCACCAGCAGTGCATGTTTTGGATTTAATCGATCCGGTGTAACTTTAAAACACATTTAAGGATTATTTTCTGATAATGTACATTTTTCAGCACCTGTTTGTAACACAGATTAGTATTTCAATCTCGGAGCGGACATTTTATTGTAGGTTTTTACTGAGATTTACGGACCTAGCAAGCGATTTTTACGGCATGCCATTTCTTTTTTCTAGGAAAAGTCTTGAGAGATATCTGCAAACAGTTTTTTTATGAACCTTCAATACATGTATGCCCTGCTGACTGCAAATTTTCAGGTCGATTGGACTTGTAGTTTCAGAGAATATGTGGATTTTTTTTCAGAAGAGACGTAAGAACAATAATAAAATAAAAATGTTCTTGAATAATTGAGAGTTTGTTCCTTCAATATACTGTCATAAATAAACAGTCATACATATTGATTGATTGATTAGTTGGTTGATTGATTGGTTGGTTGGTTGGTTGGTTTGTTGGTTGGTTGATTAAACACGTTTGATAGGGTCACTTAGAACAAGGGAAAACAAACTCAAGAGACCTTGCATCCCGTATTAAACGCATGACACGGAAACATACATTAAGTGATTGATTGGTTGGTTGGTTGGTTAAACACGTTAGTTAAACATGTTGGTTGAACACGTTGGTTAAACACGTTGACTGGTTAAACACGTTGGAAAGGCTCAATTTAAACAAGCGAAAAAAAAACATCTTGGATCCCGTATTTAACAAATTAAATGGAAACATGCATTGATTGGTTGATTGGTTGGTTGGTTGGTTAAACACGTTGGTTAAACATGTTGATTAAACACGTTGGTTAAACACGTTGGCTGGTTAAACACGTTTGATAGGCTCAATTTAAACAAGCGAAAAAAAAACATCTTGGATCCCGTATTTAACACATGAAACGGAAACATGCATTGATGTATTGGTTGGTTGGTTGGTTGGTTGGTTGGTTGATTAAACACGTTGGTTAAACATGCTGGTTAAACACGTAGTTTAAACACGTACTTTCAACACGTTTGATAGGCTCAATTTTAACAAGCGAAAAAAAAAACATCTTGGATCCCGTATTTAACACAGGAAACGGAAACATGCATTGATTGGTTGATTGGTTGGTTAAACATGTTGGTTAAACACGTTGGTTAAACACGTTGGTTAAACACGTTGGCTGGTTAAACACGTTAGATAGGCTCAATTTAAACGAGCGAAAAAAAAACATCTTGGATCCCGTATTTAACACAGGAAACGGAAACATGCATTGATTGGTTGATTGGTTGGTTAAACATGTTGGTTAAACACGTTGGTTAAACACGTTGGTTAAACACGTTGGCTGGTTAAACACGTTAGATAGGCTCAATTTAAACGAGCGAAAAAAAAACATCTTGGATCCCGTATTTAACACATGAAACGGAAACATGTATTGATTGATTGATTGATTGGTTGGTTGGTTGGTTGGTTGGTTGGTTGGTTGGTTGGTTGGTTGGTTGGTTGGTTGGTTAAACACGTTGGTTAAACATGTTGGTTAAACACGTTGGTTAAACACGTTGGCTGGTTAAACACGTTAGATAGGCTCAATTTAAACAAGCGAAAAAAAAACCATCTTGGATCCCGTATTTACACATGAAACGGAAACATGCATTGATTGATTGATTGATTGGTTGGTTGGTTGGTTGGTTGGTTGGTTGGTTGGTTGGTTGGTTAAACACGTTGGTTAAACACGTTGGTTAAACATGTTGGTTAAACATGTTGGTTAAACACGTTTGATAGGCTCAATTAAAACAAGCGGAAAAAAAGAAACCTTGAATCCCGTATCAAACACATGAAACGGAAACATTGATTGATTGATTGATTGATTGATTGATTGGTTGGTTGGTTGGTTGGTTGGTTGGTTGGTTGAAATTCAAACACTCATAAAACTGTTTAAATAGTGCCAAAACCACATAATTTGATGACCTTGACCTTTGACCTTGTGACCTTCGTCAAGGTCATTGCTCCACAAGGTCATTGCAAAAGACCCTATGGGTCAAGGACCTTTTGTTTAAGAGTTTTGCCTAAAAATGGCTTTTTAAAAACCATCGATGGGAGTTATGTCCCTTATATGATGGTAAAATCAATATAGTCATAATGTAAAAAAGTTGCCCCTTAAAGTACCAAGCATTTTTCACTGCTTAATTTTTTTGTATCTATAACCGTTCAAGAATTATAGGGAAATGAAAAACTTATAAAAATCTAAAATATGACCTTGACCTTTGACCTTGACCTAATTTTCTAAGTTAGGACCCAGGGGACTCAAATAAAAACATTCCAGGGTTATACGGTTAACGGTTTAGGAGTTTAGAAAACATACCGACAAATTTATTCCGTAAAGGTACATAACTCCTATAAAATTTCATCAAATCGCTTCGATCCAAATACGCCAAAAATTACTGAAGATGTAACGAACAGTTTGTAAAAAGAATTTTGTCGCTTTCTTATTTTGTTAGGAAGGAGATGCACACAGAGGATAAACAGTGAAAAGGGAGATAACTCTTACATAGAAAATGGTTCACCTTAGCAGGGTAAAATTTAAAAGCGCATAAACTATACGATACCATATGAGAAATATCTAAGCGACATATTGCGAAACAAACATTTTGCGTAAGAACAAAATTTGGCGGAAGAAAAAAAAAATAATAATAATAATAATAATAATCAGAACAAAAACAATAAGTCTTTCCACAGAAAAGTGGAAAGACTTAATAATAATAATAAATATAAAGCAATTGTTTCAAAAACAATTGTTAGGCAGTCTTTCCCCTATGATGAATGGATAATTGATTTTTTTTATTGATTGATTTGGAAAAAGGGGGTGGGGTATTTGTTTATTTGTTTGTTTGTTTGCTTTGGTATGGGGTCTATATTATTATGTTACCGGAGAAGTTTCATGTTTAGTTTGGAAAGTTTTTCTTTTATTTTAGATACAGCGCGCGCGCAAGATTGAGGAGACATCACGTGACGCGGGTTTATATTAAGAAAAACTTAGTCTTTTTATTTCTTTTTAGGTCGGGACTTTGAACAGACAACATCTATAGAGATGGAATGTACACAATGTAATTTCTTTTGTCATTGTAGGAAATTGACATTTTGATCCCAGTTCACCAGCAGTGCATGTTTTGGATTTAATCGATCCGGTGTAACTTTAAAACACATTTAAGGATTATTTTCTGATAATGTACATTTTTCAGCACCTGTTTGTAACACAGATTAGTATTTCAATCTCGGAGCGGACATTTTATTGTAGGTTTTTACTGAGATTTACGGACCTAGCAAGCGATTTTTACGGCATGCCATTTCTTTTTTCTAGGAAAAGTCTTGAGAGATATCTGCAAACAGTTTTTTTATGAACCTTCAATACATGTATGCCCTGCTGACTGCAAATTTTCAGGTCGATTGGACTTGTAGTTTCAGAGAATATGTGGATTTTTTTTCAGAAGAGACGTAAGAACAATAATAAAATAAAAATGTTCTTGAATAATTGAGAGTTTGTTCCTTCAATATACTGTCATAAATAAACAGTCATACATATTGATTGATTGATTAGTTGGTTGATTGATTGGTTGGTTGGTTGGTTGGTTTGTTGGTTGGTTGATTAAACACGTTTGATAGGGTCACTTAGAACAAGGGAAAACAAACTCAAGAGACCTTGCATCCCGTATTAAACGCATGACACGGAAACATACATTAAGTGATTGATTGGTTGGTTGGTTGGTTAAACACGTTAGTTAAACATGTTGGTTGAACACGTTGGTTAAACACGTTGACTGGTTAAACACGTTGGAAAGGCTCAATTTAAACAAGCGAAAAAAAAACATCTTGGATCCCGTATTTAACAAATTAAATGGAAACATGCATTGATTGGTTGATTGGTTGGTTGGTTGGTTAAACACGTTGGTTAAACATGTTGATTAAACACGTTGGTTAAACACGTTGGCTGGTTAAACACGTTTGATAGGCTCAATTTAAACAAGCGAAAAAAAAACATCTTGGATCCCGTATTTAACACATGAAACGGAAACATGCATTGATGTATTGGTTGGTTGGTTGGTTGGTTGGTTGGTTGATTAAACACGTTGGTTAAACATGCTGGTTAAACACGTAGTTTAAACACGTACTTTCAACACGTTTGATAGGCTCAATTTTAACAAGCGAAAAAAAAAACATCTTGGATCCCGTATTTAACACAGGAAACGGAAACATGCATTGATTGGTTGATTGGTTGGTTAAACATGTTGGTTAAACACGTTGGTTAAACACGTTGGTTAAACACGTTGGCTGGTTAAACACGTTAGATAGGCTCAATTTAAACGAGCGAAAAAAAAACATCTTGGATCCCGTATTTAACACAGGAAACGGAAACATGCATTGATTGGTTGATTGGTTGGTTAAACATGTTGGTTAAACACGTTGGTTAAACACGTTGGTTAAACACGTTGGCTGGTTAAACACGTTAGATAGGCTCAATTTAAACGAGCGAAAAAAAAACATCTTGGATCCCGTATTTAACACATGAAACGGAAACATGTATTGATTGATTGATTGATTGGTTGGTTGGTTGGTTGGTTGGTTGGTTGGTTGGTTGGTTGGTTGGTTGGTTGGTTGGTTAAACACGTTGGTTAAACATGTTGGTTAAACACGTTGGTTAAACACGTTGGCTGGTTAAACACGTTAGATAGGCTCAATTTAAACAAGCGAAAAAAAAACCATCTTGGATCCCGTATTTACACATGAAACGGAAACATGCATTGATTGATTGATTGATTGGTTGGTTGGTTGGTTGGTTGGTTGGTTGGTTGGTTGGTTGGTTAAACACGTTGGTTAAACACGTTGGTTAAACATGTTGGTTAAACATGTTGGTTAAACACGTTTGATAGGCTCAATTAAAACAAGCGGAAAAAAAGAAACCTTGAATCCCGTATCAAACACATGAAACGGAAACATTGATTGATTGATTGATTGATTGATTGATTGGTTGGTTGGTTGGTTGGTTGGTTGGTTGGTTGAAATTCAAACACTCATAAAACTGTTTAAATAGTGCCAAAACCACATAATTTGATGACCTTGACCTTTGACCTTGTGACCTTCGTCAAGGTCATTGCTCCACAAGGTCATTGCAAAAGACCCTATGGGTCAAGGACCTTTTGTTTAAGAGTTTTGCCTAAAAATGGCTTTTTAAAAACCATCGATGGGAGTTATGTCCCTTATATGATGGTAAAATCAATATAGTCATAATGTAAAAAAGTTGCCCCTTAAAGTACCAAGCATTTTTCACTGCTTAATTTTTTTGTATCTATAACCGTTCAAGAATTATAGGGAAATGAAAAACTTATAAAAATCTAAAATATGACCTTGACCTTTGACCTTGACCTAATTTTCTAAGTTAGGACCCAGGGGACTCAAATAAAAACATTCCAGGGTTATACGGTTAACGGTTTAGGAGTTTAGAAAACATACCGACAAATTTATTCCGTAAAGGTACATAACTCCTATAAAATTTCATCAAATCGCTTCGATCCAAATACGCCAAAAATTACTGAAGATGTAACGAACAGTTTGTAAAAAGAATTTTGTCGCTTTCTTATTTTGTTAGGAAGGAGATGCACACAGAGGATAAACAGTGAAAAGGGAGATAACTCTTACATAGAAAATGGTTCACCTTAGCAGGGTAAAATTTAAAAGCGCATAAACTATACGATACCATATGAGAAATATCTAAGCGACATATTGCGAAACAAACATTTTGCGTAAGAACAAAATTTGGCGGAAGAAAAAAAAAATAATAATAATAATAATAATAATCAGAACAAAAACAATAAGTCTTTCCACAGAAAAGTGGAAAGACTTAATAATAATAATAAATATAAAGCAATTGTTTCAAAAACAATTGTTAGGCAGTCTTTCCCCTATGATGAATGGATAATTGATTTTTTTTATTGATTGATTTGGAAAAAGGGGGTGGGGTATTTGTTTATTTGTTTGTTTGTTTGCTTTGGTATGGGGTCTATATTATTATGTTACCGGAGAAGTTTCATGTTTAGTTTGGAAAGTTTTTCTTTTATTTTAGATACAGCGCGCGCGCAAGATTGAGGAGACATCACGTGACGCGGGTTTATATTAAGAAAAACTTAGTCTTTTTATTTCTTTTTAGGTCGGGACTTTGAACAGACAACATCTATAGAGATGGAATGTACACAATGTAATTTCTTTTGTCATTGTAGGAAATTGACATTTTGATCCCAGTTCACCAGCAGTGCATGTTTTGGATTTAATCGATCCGGTGTAACTTTAAAACACATTTAAGGATTATTTTCTGATAATGTACATTTTTCAGCACCTGTTTGTAACACAGATTAGTATTTCAATCTCGGAGCGGACATTTTATTGTAGGTTTTTACTGAGATTTACGGACCTAGCAAGCGATTTTTACGGCATGCCATTTCTTTTTTCTAGGAAAAGTCTTGAGAGATATCTGCAAACAGTTTTTTTATGAACCTTCAATACATGTATGCCCTGCTGACTGCAAATTTTCAGGTCGATTGGACTTGTAGTTTCAGAGAATATGTGGATTTTTTTTCAGAAGAGACGTAAGAACAATAATAAAATAAAAATGTTCTTGAATAATTGAGAGTTTGTTCCTTCAATATACTGTCATAAATAAACAGTCATACATATTGATTGATTGATTAGTTGGTTGATTGATTGGTTGGTTGGTTGGTTGGTTTGTTGGTTGGTTGATTAAACACGTTTGATAGGGTCACTTAGAACAAGGGAAAACAAACTCAAGAGACCTTGCATCCCGTATTAAACGCATGACACGGAAACATACATTAAGTGATTGATTGGTTGGTTGGTTGGTTAAACACGTTAGTTAAACATGTTGGTTGAACACGTTGGTTAAACACGTTGACTGGTTAAACACGTTGGAAAGGCTCAATTTAAACAAGCGAAAAAAAAACATCTTGGATCCCGTATTTAACAAATTAAATGGAAACATGCATTGATTGGTTGATTGGTTGGTTGGTTGGTTAAACACGTTGGTTAAACATGTTGATTAAACACGTTGGTTAAACACGTTGGCTGGTTAAACACGTTTGATAGGCTCAATTTAAACAAGCGAAAAAAAAACATCTTGGATCCCGTATTTAACACATGAAACGGAAACATGCATTGATGTATTGGTTGGTTGGTTGGTTGGTTGGTTGGTTGATTAAACACGTTGGTTAAACATGCTGGTTAAACACGTAGTTTAAACACGTACTTTCAACACGTTTGATAGGCTCAATTTTAACAAGCGAAAAAAAAAACATCTTGGATCCCGTATTTAACACAGGAAACGGAAACATGCATTGATTGGTTGATTGGTTGGTTAAACATGTTGGTTAAACACGTTGGTTAAACACGTTGGTTAAACACGTTGGCTGGTTAAACACGTTAGATAGGCTCAATTTAAACGAGCGAAAAAAAAACATCTTGGATCCCGTATTTAACACAGGAAACGGAAACATGCATTGATTGGTTGATTGGTTGGTTAAACATGTTGGTTAAACACGTTGGTTAAACACGTTGGTTAAACACGTTGGCTGGTTAAACACGTTAGATAGGCTCAATTTAAACGAGCGAAAAAAAAACATCTTGGATCCCGTATTTAACACATGAAACGGAAACATGTATTGATTGATTGATTGATTGGTTGGTTGGTTGGTTGGTTGGTTGGTTGGTTGGTTGGTTGGTTGGTTGGTTGGTTGGTTAAACACGTTGGTTAAACATGTTGGTTAAACACGTTGGTTAAACACGTTGGCTGGTTAAACACGTTAGATAGGCTCAATTTAAACAAGCGAAAAAAAAACCATCTTGGATCCCGTATTTACACATGAAACGGAAACATGCATTGATTGATTGATTGATTGGTTGGTTGGTTGGTTGGTTGGTTGGTTGGTTGGTTGGTTGGTTAAACACGTTGGTTAAACACGTTGGTTAAACATGTTGGTTAAACATGTTGGTTAAACACGTTTGATAGGCTCAATTAAAACAAGCGGAAAAAAAGAAACCTTGAATCCCGTATCAAACACATGAAACGGAAACATTGATTGATTGATTGATTGATTGATTGATTGGTTGGTTGGTTGGTTGGTTGGTTGGTTGGTTGAAATTCAAACACTCATAAAACTGTTTAAATAGTGCCAAAACCACATAATTTGATGACCTTGACCTTTGACCTTGTGACCTTCGTCAAGGTCATTGCTCCACAAGGTCATTGCAAAAGACCCTATGGGTCAAGGACCTTTTGTTTAAGAGTTTTGCCTAAAAATGGCTTTTTAAAAACCATCGATGGGAGTTATGTCCCTTATATGATGGTAAAATCAATATAGTCATAATGTAAAAAAGTTGCCCCTTAAAGTACCAAGCATTTTTCACTGCTTAATTTTTTTGTATCTATAACCGTTCAAGAATTATAGGGAAATGAAAAACTTATAAAAATCTAAAATATGACCTTGACCTTTGACCTTGACCTAATTTTCTAAGTTAGGACCCAGGGGACTCAAATAAAAACATTCCAGGGTTATACGGTTAACGGTTTAGGAGTTTAGAAAACATACCGACAAATTTATTCCGTAAAGGTACATAACTCCTATAAAATTTCATCAAATCGCTTCGATCCAAATACGCCAAAAATTACTGAAGATGTAACGAACAGTTTGTAAAAAGAATTTTGTCGCTTTCTTATTTTGTTAGGAAGGAGATGCACACAGAGGATAAACAGTGAAAAGGGAGATAACTCTTACATAGAAAATGGTTCACCTTAGCAGGGTAAAATTTAAAAGCGCATAAACTATACGATACCATATGAGAAATATCTAAGCGACATATTGCGAAACAAACATTTTGCGTAAGAACAAAATTTGGCGGAAGAAAAAAAAAATAATAATAATAATAATAATAATCAGAACAAAAACAATAAGTCTTTCCACAGAAAAGTGGAAAGACTTAATAATAATAATAAATATAAAGCAATTGTTTCAAAAACAATTGTTAGGCAGTCTTTCCCCTATGATGAATGGATAATTGATTTTTTTTATTGATTGATTTGGAAAAAGGGGGTGGGGTATTTGTTTATTTGTTTGTTTGTTTGCTTTGGTATGGGGTCTATATTATTATGTTACCGGAGAAGTTTCATGTTTAGTTTGGAAAGTTTTTCTTTTATTTTAGATACAGCGCGCGCGCAAGATTGAGGAGACATCACGTGACGCGGGTTTATATTAAGAAAAACTTAGTCTTTTTATTTCTTTTTAGGTCGGGACTTTGAACAGACAACATCTATAGAGATGGAATGTACACAATGTAATTTCTTTTGTCATTGTAGGAAATTGACATTTTGATCCCAGTTCACCAGCAGTGCATGTTTTGGATTTAATCGATCCGGTGTAACTTTAAAACACATTTAAGGATTATTTTCTGATAATGTACATTTTTCAGCACCTGTTTGTAACACAGATTAGTATTTCAATCTCGGAGCGGACATTTTATTGTAGGTTTTTACTGAGATTTACGGACCTAGCAAGCGATTTTTACGGCATGCCATTTCTTTTTTCTAGGAAAAGTCTTGAGAGATATCTGCAAACAGTTTTTTTATGAACCTTCAATACATGTATGCCCTGCTGACTGCAAATTTTCAGGTCGATTGGACTTGTAGTTTCAGAGAATATGTGGATTTTTTTTCAGAAGAGACGTAAGAACAATAATAAAATAAAAATGTTCTTGAATAATTGAGAGTTTGTTCCTTCAATATACTGTCATAAATAAACAGTCATACATATTGATTGATTGATTAGTTGGTTGATTGATTGGTTGGTTGGTTGGTTGGTTTGTTGGTTGGTTGATTAAACACGTTTGATAGGGTCACTTAGAACAAGGGAAAACAAACTCAAGAGACCTTGCATCCCGTATTAAACGCATGACACGGAAACATACATTAAGTGATTGATTGGTTGGTTGGTTGGTTAAACACGTTAGTTAAACATGTTGGTTGAACACGTTGGTTAAACACGTTGACTGGTTAAACACGTTGGAAAGGCTCAATTTAAACAAGCGAAAAAAAAACATCTTGGATCCCGTATTTAACAAATTAAATGGAAACATGCATTGATTGGTTGATTGGTTGGTTGGTTGGTTAAACACGTTGGTTAAACATGTTGATTAAACACGTTGGTTAAACACGTTGGCTGGTTAAACACGTTTGATAGGCTCAATTTAAACAAGCGAAAAAAAAACATCTTGGATCCCGTATTTAACACATGAAACGGAAACATGCATTGATGTATTGGTTGGTTGGTTGGTTGGTTGGTTGGTTGATTAAACACGTTGGTTAAACATGCTGGTTAAACACGTAGTTTAAACACGTACTTTCAACACGTTTGATAGGCTCAATTTTAACAAGCGAAAAAAAAAACATCTTGGATCCCGTATTTAACACAGGAAACGGAAACATGCATTGATTGGTTGATTGGTTGGTTAAACATGTTGGTTAAACACGTTGGTTAAACACGTTGGTTAAACACGTTGGCTGGTTAAACACGTTAGATAGGCTCAATTTAAACGAGCGAAAAAAAAACATCTTGGATCCCGTATTTAACACAGGAAACGGAAACATGCATTGATTGGTTGATTGGTTGGTTAAACATGTTGGTTAAACACGTTGGTTAAACACGTTGGTTAAACACGTTGGCTGGTTAAACACGTTAGATAGGCTCAATTTAAACGAGCGAAAAAAAAACATCTTGGATCCCGTATTTAACACATGAAACGGAAACATGTATTGATTGATTGATTGATTGGTTGGTTGGTTGGTTGGTTGGTTGGTTGGTTGGTTGGTTGGTTGGTTGGTTGGTTGGTTAAACACGTTGGTTAAACATGTTGGTTAAACACGTTGGTTAAACACGTTGGCTGGTTAAACACGTTAGATAGGCTCAATTTAAACAAGCGAAAAAAAAACCATCTTGGATCCCGTATTTACACATGAAACGGAAACATGCATTGATTGATTGATTGATTGGTTGGTTGGTTGGTTGGTTGGTTGGTTGGTTGGTTGGTTGGTTAAACACGTTGGTTAAACACGTTGGTTAAACATGTTGGTTAAACATGTTGGTTAAACACGTTTGATAGGCTCAATTAAAACAAGCGGAAAAAAAGAAACCTTGAATCCCGTATCAAACACATGAAACGGAAACATTGATTGATTGATTGATTGATTGATTGATTGGTTGGTTGGTTGGTTGGTTGGTTGGTTGGTTGAAATTCAAACACTCATAAAACTGTTTAAATAGTGCCAAAACCACATAATTTGATGACCTTGACCTTTGACCTTGTGACCTTCGTCAAGGTCATTGCTCCACAAGGTCATTGCAAAAGACCCTATGGGTCAAGGACCTTTTGTTTAAGAGTTTTGCCTAAAAATGGCTTTTTAAAAACCATCGATGGGAGTTATGTCCCTTATATGATGGTAAAATCAATATAGTCATAATGTAAAAAAGTTGCCCCTTAAAGTACCAAGCATTTTTCACTGCTTAATTTTTTTGTATCTATAACCGTTCAAGAATTATAGGGAAATGAAAAACTTATAAAAATCTAAAATATGACCTTGACCTTTGACCTTGACCTAATTTTCTAAGTTAGGACCCAGGGGACTCAAATAAAAACATTCCAGGGTTATACGGTTAACGGTTTAGGAGTTTAGAAAACATACCGACAAATTTATTCCGTAAAGGTACATAACTCCTATAAAATTTCATCAAATCGCTTCGATCCAAATACGCCAAAAATTACTGAAGATGTAACGAACAGTTTGTAAAAAGAATTTTGTCGCTTTCTTATTTTGTTAGGAAGGAGATGCACACAGAGGATAAACAGTGAAAAGGGAGATAACTCTTACATAGAAAATGGTTCACCTTAGCAGGGTAAAATTTAAAAGCGCATAAACTATACGATACCATATGAGAAATATCTAAGCGACATATTGCGAAACAAACATTTTGCGTAAGAACAAAATTTGGCGGAAGAAAAAAAAAATAATAATAATAATAATAATAATCAGAACAAAAACAATAAGTCTTTCCACAGAAAAGTGGAAAGACTTAATAATAATAATAAATATAAAGCAATTGTTTCAAAAACAATTGTTAGGCAGTCTTTCCCCTATGATGAATGGATAATTGATTTTTTTTATTGATTGATTTGGAAAAAGGGGGTGGGGTATTTGTTTATTTGTTTGTTTGTTTGCTTTGGTATGGGGTCTATATTATTATGTTACCGGAGAAGTTTCATGTTTAGTTTGGAAAGTTTTTCTTTTATTTTAGATACAGCGCGCGCGCAAGATTGAGGAGACATCACGTGACGCGGGTTTATATTAAGAAAAACTTAGTCTTTTTATTTCTTTTTAGGTCGGGACTTTGAACAGACAACATCTATAGAGATGGAATGTACACAATGTAATTTCTTTTGTCATTGTAGGAAATTGACATTTTGATCCCAGTTCACCAGCAGTGCATGTTTTGGATTTAATCGATCCGGTGTAACTTTAAAACACATTTAAGGATTATTTTCTGATAATGTACATTTTTCAGCACCTGTTTGTAACACAGATTAGTATTTCAATCTCGGAGCGGACATTTTATTGTAGGTTTTTACTGAGATTTACGGACCTAGCAAGCGATTTTTACGGCATGCCATTTCTTTTTTCTAGGAAAAGTCTTGAGAGATATCTGCAAACAGTTTTTTTATGAACCTTCAATACATGTATGCCCTGCTGACTGCAAATTTTCAGGTCGATTGGACTTGTAGTTTCAGAGAATATGTGGATTTTTTTTCAGAAGAGACGTAAGAACAATAATAAAATAAAAATGTTCTTGAATAATTGAGAGTTTGTTCCTTCAATATACTGTCATAAATAAACAGTCATACATATTGATTGATTGATTAGTTGGTTGATTGATTGGTTGGTTGGTTGGTTGGTTTGTTGGTTGGTTGATTAAACACGTTTGATAGGGTCACTTAGAACAAGGGAAAACAAACTCAAGAGACCTTGCATCCCGTATTAAACGCATGACACGGAAACATACATTAAGTGATTGATTGGTTGGTTGGTTGGTTAAACACGTTAGTTAAACATGTTGGTTGAACACGTTGGTTAAACACGTTGACTGGTTAAACACGTTGGAAAGGCTCAATTTAAACAAGCGAAAAAAAAACATCTTGGATCCCGTATTTAACAAATTAAATGGAAACATGCATTGATTGGTTGATTGGTTGGTTGGTTGGTTAAACACGTTGGTTAAACATGTTGATTAAACACGTTGGTTAAACACGTTGGCTGGTTAAACACGTTTGATAGGCTCAATTTAAACAAGCGAAAAAAAAACATCTTGGATCCCGTATTTAACACATGAAACGGAAACATGCATTGATGTATTGGTTGGTTGGTTGGTTGGTTGGTTGGTTGATTAAACACGTTGGTTAAACATGCTGGTTAAACACGTAGTTTAAACACGTACTTTCAACACGTTTGATAGGCTCAATTTTAACAAGCGAAAAAAAAAACATCTTGGATCCCGTATTTAACACAGGAAACGGAAACATGCATTGATTGGTTGATTGGTTGGTTAAACATGTTGGTTAAACACGTTGGTTAAACACGTTGGTTAAACACGTTGGCTGGTTAAACACGTTAGATAGGCTCAATTTAAACGAGCGAAAAAAAAACATCTTGGATCCCGTATTTAACACAGGAAACGGAAACATGCATTGATTGGTTGATTGGTTGGTTAAACATGTTGGTTAAACACGTTGGTTAAACACGTTGGTTAAACACGTTGGCTGGTTAAACACGTTAGATAGGCTCAATTTAAACGAGCGAAAAAAAAACATCTTGGATCCCGTATTTAACACATGAAACGGAAACATGTATTGATTGATTGATTGATTGGTTGGTTGGTTGGTTGGTTGGTTGGTTGGTTGGTTGGTTGGTTGGTTGGTTGGTTGGTTAAACACGTTGGTTAAACATGTTGGTTAAACACGTTGGTTAAACACGTTGGCTGGTTAAACACGTTAGATAGGCTCAATTTAAACAAGCGAAAAAAAAACCATCTTGGATCCCGTATTTACACATGAAACGGAAACATGCATTGATTGATTGATTGATTGGTTGGTTGGTTGGTTGGTTGGTTGGTTGGTTGGTTGGTTGGTTAAACACGTTGGTTAAACACGTTGGTTAAACATGTTGGTTAAACATGTTGGTTAAACACGTTTGATAGGCTCAATTAAAACAAGCGGAAAAAAAGAAACCTTGAATCCCGTATCAAACACATGAAACGGAAACATTGATTGATTGATTGATTGATTGATTGATTGGTTGGTTGGTTGGTTGGTTGGTTGGTTGGTTGAAATTCAAACACTCATAAAACTGTTTAAATAGTGCCAAAACCACATAATTTGATGACCTTGACCTTTGACCTTGTGACCTTCGTCAAGGTCATTGCTCCACAAGGTCATTGCAAAAGACCCTATGGGTCAAGGACCTTTTGTTTAAGAGTTTTGCCTAAAAATGGCTTTTTAAAAACCATCGATGGGAGTTATGTCCCTTATATGATGGTAAAATCAATATAGTCATAATGTAAAAAAGTTGCCCCTTAAAGTACCAAGCATTTTTCACTGCTTAATTTTTTTGTATCTATAACCGTTCAAGAATTATAGGGAAATGAAAAACTTATAAAAATCTAAAATATGACCTTGACCTTTGACCTTGACCTAATTTTCTAAGTTAGGACCCAGGGGACTCAAATAAAAACATTCCAGGGTTATACGGTTAACGGTTTAGGAGTTTAGAAAACATACCGACAAATTTATTCCGTAAAGGTACATAACTCCTATAAAATTTCATCAAATCGCTTCGATCCAAATACGCCAAAAATTACTGAAGATGTAACGAACAGTTTGTAAAAAGAATTTTGTCGCTTTCTTATTTTGTTAGGAAGGAGATGCACACAGAGGATAAACA
Source organism: Mytilus galloprovincialis (assembly GCF_965363235.1). Lineage (NCBI taxonomy): Eukaryota > Metazoa > Mollusca > Bivalvia > Mytilida > Mytilidae > Mytilus > Mytilus galloprovincialis. Next base: position 59,883 of record NW_027468032.1, read on the forward strand.
GTGAAAAGGGAGATAACTCTTACATAGAAAATGGTTCACCTTAGCAGGGTAAAATTTAAAAGCGCATAAACTATACGATACCATATGAGAAATATCTAAGCGACATATTGCGAAACAAACATTTTGCGTAAGAACAAAATTTGGCGGAAGAAAAAAAAAATAATAATAATAATAATAATAATCAGAACAAAAACAATAAGTCTTTCCACAGAAAAGTGGAAAGACTTAATAATAATAATAAATATAAAGCAATTGTTTCAAAAACAATTGTTAGGCAGTCTTTCCCCTATGATGAATGGATAATTGATTTTTTTTATTGATTGATTTGGAAAAAGGGGGTGGGGTATTTGTTTATTTGTTTGTTTGTTTGCTTTGGTATGGGGTCTATATTATTATGTTACCGGAGAAGTTTCATGTTTAGTTTGGAAAGTTTTTCTTTTATTTTAGATACAGCGCGCGCGCAAGATTGAGGAGACATCACGTGACGCGGGTTTATATTAAGAAAAACTTAGTCTTTTTATTTCTTTTTAGGTCGGGACTTTGAACAGACAACATCTATAGAGATGGAATGTACACAATGTAATTTCTTTTGTCATTGTAGGAAATTGACATTTTGATCCCAGTTCACCAGCAGTGCATGTTTTGGATTTAATCGATCCGGTGTAACTTTAAAACACATTTAAGGATTATTTTCTGATAATGTACATTTTTCAGCACCTGTTTGTAACACAGATTAGTATTTCAATCTCGGAGCGGACATTTTATTGTAGGTTTTTACTGAGATTTACGGACCTAGCAAGCGATTTTTACGGCATGCCATTTCTTTTTTCTAGGAAAAGTCTTGAGAGATATCTGCAAACAGTTTTTTTATGAACCTTCAATACATGTATGCCCTGCTGACTGCAAATTTTCAGGTCGATTGGACTTGTAGTTTCAGAGAATATGTGGATTTTTTTTCAGAAGAGACGTAAGAACAATAATGTAAACATCAACCTTGATAGTGGGTCTCATTGGGGTCTAAGTGTGACCCTGGATTGCCGATTTTTTGTAAACGTGACACGTGAAAGTCAAATTATTGTGTCGGGCAAACGGGAAATGAGGTCTAGCGGGACCCGGGAAATGACAAAAAATGAGAATTGCTTATGTACATAGTGTAAGCAGGACACGGGAATCTGACAAAACAGTAAGCGGAACCCCCCAATGAGACCCCCTTGATAGAATATAAAAGAAAAGAGGAACCACTCAAAAAGGCAGAATATTGACATCTTGACATAGGTTAGAGCTTTGACAGATATTCAGATAACATACAAATGTTGCACACATTTATTACTGTAAATTCAGAAATTATTGCATGCATTTCTTATTGCAATTTTGACATTTTAGACTAAAATGTGATTTTTATCTTTGCAATATTGAGAAAAATCCTTTTTAATTGATATGAAAAATTTTTGCAAGTTTAAAATATTGCGATTATAAAGCCGTCGCATTTTTGCAATAATTTTTGAATTTACAGTACAGAAAAATGGGAGGTTCATTCTCATTTATCCAACTTTTTTAAACTATAGGTTGTACAGGTAAAAAAAAAAAGTTGGATAGATGAGATCAAAGGTAATCAAGAACAAAAGGTTTCTTTAATTAGAGTTTGGGTTGAATGACAGGTGAAAATAAGACTGAAAATTATACTCCGTTAAATTTTCTGTAGTATTATTTAGCATAGCATGTTAAAAAGTGCAATTGACATTTAGTTCATGTAATGTAAATCATTTGAAAGTATTTTCAAGTTTTTAACCGTTAATTAAAATGTGAATTGGATAGAAAAATATCAGTTGCACTTTTATTCATGAAGAGATGGAGCTTTTTTTTTTGTGTAATATATTCTATTCCTTAATTTTTTTATATCCGGCAAAGGTTTGCTTTATAACGCAAAGGGTTGCATCATATAACGCAAAGATAGGAAGAAAAATATAAAAAAAAATGTGTGGCTCTGTATGCTTCCATACATATTTACTTTCATAAAATGTTAATATAAAACTATTACTGATTTGTGGTTTTCTTCTGTATAAATGACAAAACATTTATTTATTATTTAAAATATACAATTGTACTAGATTTTTATTTAAAAATAAAATGTAACAAGTTTAAAATCGCCTATTTTATATACATATTTTAAATAATATAAAAACATACAGGAACAAATTTACTGTCAAATTTTAGAAAGACACCTTACTATTACTAAACAAACAACCCAATTATTAACAAAAATAAAAAGTTGGCTAAATGAGGATACCTTATTTTAAAAAGTTGGATAAATGAGAAGACACCAAATGGGAGATTGTAGAAAAGATTGTATTAATAGTATATTCAAAGTGGGTATACTGTTTTACCTCTGTCTGTCCATCAGTCCATCTGTCCCATGAAAATTTTGTCACATTTTTCTCAGGAACTACAATACAAGGATTTCTGAAATTTGGTTTCAAGGTTTGAATAAGTCAACTATACCATGTATACTGTGTATACCGTGTGATGTGTTTTCAAATTCATCACTCAACAACTTCCTGTTTACAAAACACTTGTATGATTTTATGCATGATAGCCAAGTTGAAAATTTTCGTCACGTTTTTCTCAGAAACTTCAATACAATAATTTCTGAAATTTAGTTTCAGGATTTATACAAGTCAGCTATACCGTGTGATGCATTTTCAGATTCATCGCTCAACAACTTCCTGTTTACCGAATACTTGCATATTTTTCCACTATTAAAATTATCCACTTGCGGCGTGGGTATCATCAGTGAGCAGTAGGTTGCAGTTTCACTTGTTATATCAGTATTAGGACAGTTATAGGACACAATTTCTTGATATAGCTTTTACAGTATTGATCACTTATGGTATATTTAAATGCTTATAATTTTCTTAACTGTTTGAAGCATCCCAGTATTTTCTCCAGCAGACCTTCTATTCTCGGGAGTTGTTGCTTGTTCATCTCAGGTAATATTATGATTATGAATATAGGAAGTGGTTTAATTGCCAATAAGACAAATTAACATAAAAGACCTAAAAGCAGTTGTCAATAATTACAACTCTTTGGACTGCCTTTGACAATGAATAGAATCCAAACTGTATTGGATGTTATAAAAGGAAATGGAGACAAACTGCAAAAAAATCAAAAGAGAAAACCAATGGCTTGATTTATTCTACTATAATGAAAGAAAAGGAAATTCAATCATGGCAGACAGCAAACAACGACCATCACATAATTCTGGGCCTATACAGACAAACACACAAATAGTTTATTTGATTCTTGTATATGTAGAGAAGCAATTATGTGTTTTTGGAAACCACAATAAAACATTATTCAGTTTCCAATGTTCAAATCGGAAAAGTTGAAACCACAAAACTTAAAATTTGAAGATAAACTTTCTTGTAAAAATTAAATAAACTATGCTAACAGCTATGAAGGAATATACTCCTCAGTATAAACCAACACATTTCAGCAGTTCATTTTATTTTACCTTTAACATTACTTAGCAAAATTAATTGCATACATTGTTGATAAGTTTACATGTTTACTTTTATGAGATTGTCTATTTATAGCTTGATGCACATGTGTATTTTCTTGAGATTGTCTATTTATAGCTTGACGCACATGTTTATTTTCTTGAGATTGTCTATTTATAGCTTGATGCACATGCTTATTTTCTTGAGATTGTCTATTTATAGCTTGATGAAGAAGAGATTGGTGACATGTTTATCTTCTTGTTATTGTCTATTTATAGCTTGATGCAGAAGATACTTTACATGTATGGGGAATGATAACTTACAATGGAGGGAAATGTCAGCAGAAACTGGATAGTAAATGTACACATCTAATTACTACAGCTACAGAAGGAGTAAGATATATATATAGAAGTCCAATCAAATTCTACTTTTGACTTTTATTGTTCCTCATATCATCACCTACATCATGAGTAGTTTAATATCATTTTAGTGATCATTTCTAACAGTGTACAGTTGTCAACAATAAGCAGAATCCATGCCATAAACTAAGCTATAATAGGCCTTGGGATAACAAACTGTAAAATAATTCAAAACAGAAAAACAGCTGCCTTATTTACTAAACCTATCATAAACAAAAAATTATAATAAAAAACAATCAAGCACAATGATATATTTTTGGTAATTATACTCCTGCATTAAAAAAGGGGGGGTATACTGTTTTACCTCTGTCTGTCCTTCCGTCAGTCCGTCGGTCAGTCCGTCCGTCCCATGAATATTTTTCGTTGCATTTTTCTCAGGAACTACAATACAAGGATTTCTGAAATTTGGTTTCAGGGTTTATCTTAGTCAGCTATACCGTGTGATGAGTTTTCAGATTGATCACCTGACAACTTCCTGTTTACCCAACACTTGTATGATTTTACACATGACAGCCCAGTTGAAAATTTTCGTCACATTTTTCTCAGGAACTACAATACAAGGATTTCTGAAATTTGGTTTCAGGATTTATATAAGTCAGCTATACTGTGTGATGCGTTTTCAGATTCATCACTTGACAACTTCCTGTTTACCGAACACTTTTACACATATTTTTACACTATTAATATTATCCACTTGCGGCGGGGGTATCATCAGTGAGCAGTAGCTCGCAGTTTCACTTGTTATTTGCAAAATTAGAAATTGTTATGCATATTTATCAGCTTTATTATTTAGTAATAAATTTTGACCATAAAGGATATCATTCAATAAAATAACTCAAGCCAAACACCTTCAAACCTTGCCAACAAAAACTCAATTTTGGAATAACCTGAGAAATCAACCATGTGAATAACAATGTTTATGATCTTTATTTGTAGGCAAAATATGAGGCAGCTTTGAAACATGCAGAAAAGGTTAACATAGTGACACCAGACTGGGTAACAGACAGCATCAAGAAAGAGGCCAAAGTGGATGAATCTATATACCATCCACGACTGATTGTTTATCCTGAACCAGAGCCCCCCACGCCCCCAACACCGCCTGCTACCCCACCCCAGGAGAAGATTCCAACTCCACCTTTACCACAGCCTATGGATACAAGTGAACCACAGACAATGCCAATTCTAGATAGAGCAAATATGGGTTTACCAAGGCCAAACTTTGCAGACTTTTCGGAGAGAGTACAGAAAGGTCGTGTACGCCCTGACAAATCTCCAAGACGCTCACCAGGCCACCAGGATTCTGCAGGACGGAACATGTCAAAACAGGTGATTTCTCAACAGCTGGCAGCAGCTGTTTTAGAGAGACGGTTATCCAATGAAGATAAAGGAATATCCCGCCCTGATACACCCGGTAGTTCAGCACGTCCTGGCACCCCCAGTGGCACTGCAAGAGAAGCACTTGCTCGTATGGTCAACAATCGTATACAGGTTTGCCTGCTCGCAGCTTCTTTGCACGACATGCATGTCACTGTTACGATTGTTGTGGTATTTTCTCTTGCATGAATTCAGTCCTAGGGTCATGTTTCGTTCCCCTTCTTAGTTGTCCCTTTTATCAATCATTAATGTTCTTAATAGATTTTTAGTTTGCTTTATGTAGTTGTTGCATACTTGAATGGTCAGGCAGAATAGATTATATGTTTTAAGTTTCTGTTTTTAATTTTATACATGAAGGTTCAAGTTTTGTTATTTTTTTCAGTCTTCAACACCAACAAAAAATATATTAATTTATTTAGTTTTTGTGACCCTAGTGTTATAAATGGTTTTTTTTTTTTTTTTTTTTCTTTTATAAAGTTGATGCATATTTTGTGTTTTTAAAAAGAATCAAGAGTACAATTGATTAACAATTAACTAGTAGGCTTATTTTGGGAAATTGACACAGATTTTAAAGTTTATGTAAGTTGTGCTACCAAGAAATATTTTAATACTTAATTTGTGTGAAAATAATTTTAGTTTTTCTTTCATCCTATAAAAATCTTATTTGGCTAACTAACAAGCAAGCATACATCCTTCAGTGATAAACAACACACAAATATTGTCAGGCCTTGCTTGAAGAAAGTGTCTTTTATTTTTAACATAGCTGCATGTTTAATTCTTAAAAACAGTCATTCTGATCTTTATTCACATAGATAATGCATATATATTTAGAACGATAGAATTATATTTACCATGTTTAAATTTTTTGAAAGTTTGTGGTTGAATTATGTAGCAGTACTCCAGTGTTTTGCTAGAATTTAAGGGCAAATGGGCACAATTTTAAGATGAAGGGTGCAAAAGGGCAATTTCTTGACTGAAATAGGATGACCTTGATCATGTTTATAGAGTTAAAATATTAAATCATTATTTAATTGGTGTATTTTTGAATTTTTTAAAGTTTTAACTTTATTTAAAATGATTAATTTTCATTGAAAAGTATTTATTTCCCTAAGAATACAAATGAAAATGCATAAGGGTAGAGGGGTGCACATAAAGGGAAACAGTGAGCACAGAAATGGCCTACGGGAGCTGCCATCCCTTATTTAGATTAGCTCTACTCTTTGCTTGCTATGGAATGCACTGCCTCGATGGTAGCACAATATTCTCCAAACAAGACCGTTAAATTTTCTAAAATTAAAACAGGAAAAAAACTAAAAATATAACTATTGTCACTGATTGTGTAGAAAAATTGTATAGCATAAGAAGAGTGGTTTGAATCTAATTCTCTTAAAAAGTTAGATATTAGAAGGCAAAACAAAATTTCTTTTTCAATGAAAAATTGTAATCTTTCTGTGCAAATACTGGTTGGCTCAAAGTCGGAATAATGTGTCTGGGTAAGGTGACATGTCATCATGTCTTCTTGCCAACTGTTACCTTAAGATTGTGGAATACATGTAACTGAAATTCTAAGAGAATTACTGAGACACATAACCACACAGGCTAGTGAGCACTGTAGAAAAACTTATTTAAGTATTTGGTCTGGAAAAGTATGAATACTGTGTGAAAGAAAGGCAAACGATACCAAAAGGACATTCAAACTCATAAATTGAAAAATAAACTTACAATGCCATGGGTCAAAAAGAAAAAGACCAATGGACAAACAACAGTACACAAAACACAACATAGAAAACTTAAAACAAAAAAATAACCTCACCAAAAAGTTAGGGTGATGTCTGGTGTTCTGGAAGGGTACAAGAACCTGCTCCACATGTGACACCTGTCATGCTTCAAAATATGTTGATCAGTATCAAGTGTAAGGGATTTTAAAATCTGCTGTTTAGTTTCCTCTCTTGAACAATTTAAAACCAATGTTAAAAGGAGGATATATATTTTTAACTTCATGGTTCAGTGGTCACAGTTATATTACTTATTTATAATATTTAAGCATGACATAAACACTCTTCACATGGTATTAGCTTCATAGCCCACAATGTTCACTGATACTAGGAATCAATAATGTTATGTAGTTTGGCAACTTTTGTAGATTTTTTACTTTAAAACAGACAAATAGTGTTCTATCTCATTATTAAAGTAGAAATTTGGTAAATATCAGGAAAACAAAAATTTAATTCCAGATTTTTTTTACAACATATACTTTCAAAGTTAACTTTAAATTAACAGTTTTTATAAATCAATTGAAACTAAATCACTTAGAATTATACAAATTTTGATGATTTGCAAAATTTCCAATTCAAGAATTTACTATAAAACCAAAATTTTATTTTGCATGATTATATTGTAAAAGAACCCAACTAATTAAACTACTGAACAGCAAATATAGACTTTGATTTTTGACAAGTCCATGTCAAGAACAAAAGTCTTGACCACTCAACCCTCCCATATGGAGTGTTCATACCTTCATGACAAAGACTTGAGGGGGAAGACATGCTTTTGGGATGTATGATATTGGTGTAAAAAAGTAGGGAAGTGCGATAGCTAGAGGGGGTAAAAAAGTTGTTTCTGGGAAAATGAAGGAAAAAGTTGGAAATTACAACTTAACGTATTGACAGAAAGCACTTTAAAAAGCCATCCAAATACAAGTGATAAAAAGCATCCATCGATGCCTCCATCCAGCGCACATAGTAATTTATGTGCATTTTATTTAGTAAAAACTATTAGAATTTGTTCCAAAATTTGTTTAAGGAACATTTGGACGAGATTTATTAATAACAACACTTTGCATTTACATCAGTGGTCAAATGAGTTTACATGTTGTTTTTTTGATTTTGCAGTTATATTTGATTGTAACATGACATAGTATGATCCAGAACAGTTTATATTTCATTTAATATTACTTTCCTATAAATGCAACTCCAATTTTGTTTGGAATCACTTCACTGTTTAATCAGATTGCTTTTTTAATTATTTTGTGAAAATATGAAGAAAATCATGATATGTCATGTTACATTATTTGTAACACATGTAATCACTGCACATGTAGAGTTTTAGACGAGTGTTTTGATTTTTCACACAGGGTGTCGGTGTTGGTAGTAGGAGTGGTCACATTCCCGTACCTAGGATGCCATCCATGCCCCCTTACCCTCTCCCACCACAGTTACAACAGTTCCAGCAGGGTGGTGCACCACAACAGTTTCAGCAGGGTGCACCTCCACACCTATCTCAGCAGGGTGGTGCTCCACACTTATCTCAGCAGGACTTTCTGTCACACATGAGGACATTACGTAATATCACAAACAATGAGATGAGGCAGGCTAGACCACCTCCACCTACAAATAAGGTACATTTGTGCATCACACTAAGAATTGTTTATGGTGAGTCCAGGGACTCACAATTTTTTACCATGGCTAGTCCAACAATGAAAAGATGAAATTTTATTGGTATATCAATTATCAATCAGTACTCACACCAAATAGAACATTAACTTTAGAAGATTTTTTTCAAACTTTTGTCATAAAATGAAGATATTTGTGGTCAGTTGAAACAATATTTTAAAAACTTGATGAGTTCAGACACAGATTTTCATGAGTCCACAACTCAGACTTATCTAAGGGGAACACTGTGACTAATTCTATACTTGTGTTAGAGATGTTATGTACAGCCTTCACAAAAAGTTTCTGACTTACATTACAGTTAATCAAGCTTTCATAAATTTCTATAAATAAAATTGTTTTTGAGGCTTCAGATCAATAAACTACAGGAGTGATTTTGAACTTACATGTAATCATACTTTTCTATGGATCTGCCTCTTTTATTTTCAAATTGTCTTACTTCAGTAGCTGAGTATGTATTTTGTAAACAGCAAAAATTTGTATCTAAAAAAATATTTCCACATCTACTCATGTTATCAATCTTAGATGATTTCTTAATATGTATGTTTTATTTTAGGTCAGTCAGATGTTAGGATTGAACATGCAGGTTCCTCATCGACAGCCACCTCCCAGGTACACTCCTCCTTCTCCTCAAAAGATGGGCACCCAACAACTACAACAGTCACCATACTGGGGACATGAACCTTCTGATAATGGTACAGTTGTTGTATATTTTACTTTGTATGAATTCAAAATTGCTTCAGAAATTGTAAAAAAATAACTCATACTAGAATTTATTGAACATTTCCAAAAAATAAAGTGTCATAGTACTCATACACTATAATGATTTACAAAAAACTTGTCTAATAGATTTAGAAGTTCAGTGATAGTAGGCACACTTGTCTTCTATGGGCAAAGTATGATAAATCTTACATGGGTAGTAAAATGCAGGGAATGTGAAATTTAAATGTTAACTTTCTTGATATAAATGTAGAAGTCGTGCTCATCACATAACAATTGTCAATCAGATTTAATAATTTCTAGTGGGAAAGCACCTTTAAATGACAATATTTTATTTTTACTGCTATTCTAGCATAGATTTTTTTTTTATTGAAACAATTTCTCATTTCAGTTCCAGCAGATATGTGTCTTCTTGGTTGTGTGTTCTTCATCACAGATTACCAAAAGATTCTGGGACAGGAACAAATTGATAACTGGAAAAAGGTTTGTTTATAAATATAACTAAAATTTTAATGGCAACACAGTTTTCTCCTAATAATTGATGGACTAGAAAGTTCTAAAATGCTAGCACACATTGTGCTCTTGATTTTACGTTGAAATATTAGAAAAACTTTTAAAAGAATAATTGGTTAAAGAATTAATTCTCAATGCTAATAGTTTAGTTTAAACATATTTTATTGTTAAAAAAAAGACAAATGGATGAGACACAAGTTTTTCAACTTAGTAACGTCTTCTCCAATACATACATAAATATACACATGAATGAACATTACATAAATATGACTTTAACCAATTATTATTGTATGCTAATAAATGATAGAAATAGAGAAAAACACTGGTAGCATTTGTTTCTGAAATTATTAGTTTTTTTGGTGCATCTTGGGGAAATTATTAAGTTAAATTAAATTGAGAATGAAAATAGGGAATATGTCAAAGAGACAACAAACTGACCAAAGAACAGATTTAGTACATTTTAACATCTCCATACATTTCATATTTTTTTATAGAATAGTCAGGAGGAGAAAGCTTGTTAAAGTTATAACTACTTTATTAAGCTTCTATATATCCTTCAACATGTTCAATATTTTTAAGTCTCAATATTAATTGAGCTTTAGAACTACACTTCTTTGAACACTTACTAGAATTTAGAATAGAAAGTAAAGAACACATGGCAGGCAATAACAATTTTAAAAATAGACTACAGCAGCATGCTCCAATTCAAAGATGAAAGAAAAAAGACAATAAACAGTCCAGAGATAGAGGGATACCTTTATCTTTCAATGAACACACAAGAAAAGGTACTCAAAATGTGACTTTGTATCTGAGGTAACATAAAATAAATAACTTCAAAGGCAATTTTGTTAAATAGTTTTGATTAATTCCAAATTGACATGTTGCCATTTCTTGCAGAATTAGTTTGTATACATTACAGATAATGATTTTGAATTGTCTCCCTTTGTACATTTTCAATTTCTTTTGAAACACAATATTTTAAGAAGAACATTTACCTGTTATTTCTAGGTGATAGAACAGCATGGTGGACAGGTAGACACATCATATTCCAACAGGATAACACACATATTGGCAGCCAATCAACACAGTGATGTATTCCATCTGGTAAGCACTAAGGGGTCTTTCTCTGGGCTAGAGTCAGTTCTTGGTCTGACAGGGATGATTTTTTTCCCCAAAAAACTTTGCTATTATTATAGATGATATTTATCCCTTTCTGAAATTAAATTAAAGTATTTAACTGTAAAAATATTATATATATTTATAGATTCTTACATTGATACCAGTGGATTATCGGAATTTATCCAATCCAGATAGTCAAATTATCAATTTTAAAGTCTGAACCTAGGTGAGGACTTAAAAATTTATAATTGTACTATCTGGATTGGATAAATCTGAAAATCCACGAGTTCTGTATAAGAATCTGTTTCTCTAATGATTGAAAAATAAATTTCCATATTTTGTTAAACAGAAACCCCCTTCGAGTGCCTTCCACATTCCAAATTGTCAACTTCATTAACACCAGTTAGTATAATTTGAATCATCTAGTGAGCTGATAAAGGTTACGACTTTAAATTCATCCAATCATTTTCTGAGATCACAGACAAGCACATGTTGATTAAATTTGTTTATACAATGGGTTAGAAAAGGGTTAAACTGACAGAGAATAAGAGAAATATACATCTATGCATGCTATGGTATAGGTAAGAAAATAAATTTACTAATTAAAAAAATAGGTAATTTTAAATGTTTTCCCATGAATTTTTTTTGAGGCCCTGTATTGAGGGGGGATAGGACCTTTAGTTTGGAATTTTGGGATTTACCCTATAGGATTCCGGGAATTTTTTTTTCGAATTTTGGGATGTCTGGATTTAAATTTATTTAAATTCGGGACCTCTGGATTTCGTGTTTTAAAGCCCGGGATTTTGGGACCAGGACCCCTCCTACCCCCCTCTGTATTTAGTAAATATATAGTTCTTCAGAGCTGTTAAAGACAATAGAATGTGTGACTTTTGGGATAAACAATATAATATACAAATTAATGTTATGGATGTTTAAAACTAAACTTTATTTCAGATACATCAAGTAAGTAATATTATAATAGAATATACAACCTACTTGCATACCTTGTATTCATTTTAGAGTTGAAATGTGATTACACACAAGTTAATCTGCAAATCTGCTTTGAACTTTGAGATGCACCAATTGCTGTTGCACTTAGAATTGTTAGCATTTGCAATTTTCAGAGAAAAAAAATCACATTTCACTTTGAGATGACCCCTTGCTTTTTCACTTGGAATTGTGGGAATTTATTGTATAGCTACATATATACTGAGTAAGTGCAATGTGGGAAGGTTATAATCAGAAACATACCGAATGTGTTTGATCTTTTGGAGTTGTGGTATTACGTAATTCTATTAAATTGAGTGTGGCTTAAAAATACTATATGTATGTAAGCATTGTAAGAAAGGTAACTAGTGTAAGAAGATGTGGTATGAGTGCCAATGAGACTAACTCTCCATCCAAGTCACAATTTGTAAAAGTTAATTATAATAGGTCAAAGTATGGTCTTAAACACAGAGCCTTCACTTCATCAGAACAGCAAGCTATAAAGGGCCCCAAAAATGATAATAATACATGAATCGTTACTTAATCTGTGTAGAATTTTATGACTTGGTGTTCCTACTTGTTCTTCTTTCGATATTTTTTGACTAATACATAGAAGTCTAAGCCTCGCCCAACCATTTGAAATACATTGGGTAATAAGTGTCTTGTTTTGTCTTTAATATTCGCTACTATGATTGAGTCATACTAAACTGCATAAGTTGTCTTCTGGGGGGGGGGGGGATAGTTAGTTTCAAATTCTTTTGGAATTTGCTTATCCATTTTGTATGCTAGAATACTTTATATTTGATTTGATTTTTATTGTTTCACTACAAAACATATTTTGTTCCATGTTTCAAAGGAACTCAACTTTTCTGAATTCTTGATTTCCATAAATATTCTCAATACTTTTCAATATAGAGGAGTTTTATCTAAAATTGAAACAGAAAAATTAAATACTAAATGAATTTTTGGATGAGAAAAGATGATTTTTACTAAGCTAAGGACTTCTAATTGAAATTTCAAAATTGCCAAAGAGAAATTCTGTGAACTATAGTGTAGTAAAATTAAGAAACTACTTGCGTGAAACAATAATCTGAAAATTTAAATTTCCAATCCCAATATCTATATCCATATTCAAATACCTTTGCCTTGTCCTATGAGCAAAATCTTGCTTTCTATATTTAAATCTGATGATATGAAAACCAGAACAATTCCTATCTTGAAGATGAACTCCTCTTTCTTCAAATTCTTCACTTGTCGTCTGAAAAAAAGTCAATGGACCTGCCACCAATTAGCATGTTAAGGCAACAATGTCTGCTGAAATTTCATATATTGTTTCCAAAGTTTTTACTTGTTTTTATATATTTTCATTTGTAAGGCCTTTTTTTTTTAATTAGTTGGTTTACGGATCCGCCGACCCGATTTTGTTTAAAAGTGAAATAAAATTAAAATTTTGATTTCGTGTTGTTTTTTATTCCGCCGACCAGATTTTTCGAGTGCTGTGAATAAAAAAATCCGAGGCGTTCCAAAACGTTTTGTCTGTGTCAATAAAGCATTTGTAGTGAACGGCGTATTTTGAAAAGCTTCGAAATGACGCAGACGAATTCAAAAACCCAACGAGGGAGGACCATGGAGTCTGACGGCTTCATCTACTTTCAGTTGAATATTAACTTTGATGGTCAACGTACTGAGAGCACTTTTATCAAATGCAAACCTAAGCAAACAATCGGCGATGCCATATTCGACAATATGGCTGATGAAAATGTTGCCATTGTCAAGGTACAAACAGTTTCGCCACCAAACAAAACTAGGGCACCCCTACCAGTACACCCGTAGAAGTGCTTGCGTCCTTTGGGGCAAAAATTATATTTGTTTCATTTCTCATTATCATATTCTCATCCTAATTATGCATCTGATTAGCCACTAGACATTAAACAACAATTGACCATCCATCCATCAAATGCAAAGCATATCAAGATAAGAGCTAAACTATTTCTCCTCCTCAACCCCTGTAATGTCATGAATGAACAGCATTTTTTTTTTTTTTTTCCTCCAACTCAAATTTTTCAGAACAGTTATACGTGAACAAAAAAAAAATCTAAGATTGCTATTTAATTTTTATTTTTTTTACCTCCTCCGACCCTAACCTTTGACACTAGTTGTCCGTAAACCAACTAATTAAAAAAAAAAGGCCTAACTATGTTTTAAATCTGATTAATGGTACTTTATATTTTAGTTTTATAGTGATATTTTGGAAATTATATTGATACGTGGGTCCTCAGTCATTTATGGTTGTATGTTCATTTAAGTAAACAATATTACTGATGAAATAGTGGTTGAGGAGAGAAAAAAAAATTGAGGCCCTCATTACTCAATCCTTTAAATGGAACAGTCCAAAAGAAATTATAGAAATATCTTTTACCTTAAATAACAAATGTACACTATCTTATTTTGCAGGCATTAAGAGATCAGAGGAGAGTTGTAACTGCCTACTGGTTGAATGATGTATTAGTCAAGAAAAAGATGATGCCTCCGTGGCAAGCTCTACATTTGCCTCTGATTTATGGTGAAAACAAACCTTGTAGCAATCAAGTAAGACAATGTCACAACATAGCAATTTTATATCGTAAATATAGAAACTACCTAAATAAAATATATTTCCAGTTTACAGTTGAATTTCCTTAATAATGTATAATAAAGAGACTGAACTCCAAGGCAAATTTAAAAAGGGGAAGTCCATAAAAACTGACAAAATCAAACATTATCAACTAACAGAGCAAGTGGAAAAAACTGTTGATGTTCCTAACTTTGTACTGACTATTTCCAAAAATGATGGGTTAAACCTGGATTTATTGCTAGCAAAACCTTGCAAGTGTATAACAATACTTTTGTTTAACTAAATTAGGTGTCAGAGTAACCCAAACAAATATAATAGGCATTGATAGGTTAATGTGACAATAATTGGGACCCAGCAGCCAAAACTGTGAACTGATCACAGACACACAACACAACAGACTATTAATTCCAAATAAGCATGCAAAAAAGATCTTACAAAGACGCCAACTAAAAAGTTGTAATTGAAAGTTAATTTGACTAATACCTCAACAAACAAGTTTGATAGTA
Source organism: Mytilus galloprovincialis (assembly GCF_965363235.1). Lineage (NCBI taxonomy): Eukaryota > Metazoa > Mollusca > Bivalvia > Mytilida > Mytilidae > Mytilus > Mytilus galloprovincialis. The sequence continues at coordinate 75,081 of NW_027468032.1, forward strand.
GTTTGGCAAAGCTACTTATAAAAAGTGTTTGTAGATAATAGCTAGTACATACCATTTATAGTATACTAAGGATTATTCCATTCAAACAGGTGTTGAGGGTAGGAAGAGACTTCAATTATCCCTAACAACCAAATACTGTCTTTGTGTAATTTTGTAAACATCAGAAATGTCAAATTGATGTATACCTATAGATCATACATGTCAACCTATGACAATGGGAAATCATGTTATGACATGACATGACATGTCAAAAAGCGTGTGAAAACGCGTGACGTAGATGCGGACTTGTTAATATGAATGTGGTAATGTTCATAATTTCATACAAATTTGTGAATATAAAAAAACAATATATATTCTACTGTGAACTTTTATTGTATTAAACAGTGGTCTGTTATGTTGCTTTTAAAGCACCACAACTAGGCACATATTCAAAACAACTGCCAGTTTCAAGTTTAGTTACATTTATTTGATAACAGAACACAATACAAATGTAACATAGTCAAGTCCTGATCAGAATTCAGTGTTAATTTCTTTATAATTGAAAAGTCTCTCCCACAGTAGGAATTGATATTTGACTGAATTAGCTTCATCTTATTTTATTTGGCAATGTAAAATGTCATCTATTATCTCTGCCATTGCTCCCATTGCTATTGCCTGGTTAAAACTGGGTAGTTCATCAGAAGAAAGCGGGTACTATGAGAGCTGATCCAATAGTTCTGTGATATTTGTATCCCCATGGCCTGTAGAAATCTGTTGCCTTGTTGGCTAGATTTAAAACTGAAATTGAAAAAGAATTAGATAAACATGATTAACATGTTAAATGCTTATTCAAATAGCTATATTGTATTTCTCCTCTCACATGTATTGTTTTTTTATCATTGCAACATAGATTGCACAAATTATGCGTTACTTGTCACTCGATCATTTAAACTCGAAATTCCAAAATATAATTTATAAATCTTGAATCTTGCCGAACACATCGTTTTGGCTTAACAATCGGCACTTTAGACGACGTTACAGGTCCTGCAAGTGACCTCTTTCTGTGCACATTTCCCCTATAAAGTGAATTTGAAAGAAAGTCACAAAATCGTTAAAACTAATCACAAACTACTTACCTTTTACTGTTTGTCCATATAGAAAAAATAAACAATGTGGCAGCCAAACAATTACTTCGAATTTTCGGTATTTATCGCCGAATTAGGAAAAAACCCGAGAATAGCGATATCACTAACGACCAAAAAATGAAAAGAACGAAAAAGCGTGTAATTGCGTGTACACGCCATGTGACAAAATCCTCGCTTGTAAACCGGTGAAAAAGCGTGTATTACACGCGAATATCATGTCACTTGACATGTATGCTATAGATGACCAAGCACCCAAGTCATATAACTTGCCTGTTAATTACTTTGGCAAAAACGAGTTACATATTTGTATTCAATATTTTACAAAATCTGAGGTCTAATTTGAGTAGCTAGGAATTGTTTACTCGGAATGAGAAAGAAGGGAAATATGAAATTTACTTGAAATGTAAAGTAAAAAGACATCTATATATTTTAGGTACTGTGTATGACAAATTTTGAAGGAGAGGAGAGAATCAGAATTAAACAGATGATAAATGCTATTGGTGCACGATATACAGGTCACATGACCCATGGAAATACAGCACTTATCTGTAGAAAGTAAGATTATATATATTTATAGAAGTGGGAGTACTATATTAAGGAAGATAATTTGTTTTTAAAAATCAATGGTATGTTTGTGTCAAACATTTTAATGAAAGAATTATAAGCTTTTGTGTCACTTGACTGCTTCAAAGCATTGAAAAAAACAGGCCTTACAGATTGCAAACTATGTGATTTGGACAATAAGACCAGAAACATTGCTTTCAAGCCTGTAAAAATCATCTCTACAAGTCGGCATAATACAAATAAAATTTTCCAAAAATTAAGTTCCGACCCTGTAGAATAAAAATACTTGATACTAAGTTCAAATCAACATCTCAATCGTAAGATGTAACAACTGTTCAGTATATATGTACTTTACGCATCTTTGCACATTATGATTATTCAAGATTTTTTTTCCCAAGCTGATGCTAAACAAAGTGCCTTGAATGTTTCATTGTTAATTAAGTAATAAATGTACATATACTGTATAAATGTTAAAATATTAGTTTTTTTTTTTATGATTTGAAAATAAATTTATATCAAACTGTTAAAATTGAAAAAGTCAGATTAACCTGAAATTATTTTGGTTTTCGATCCTCATTATCAGTTGTTACTGGGTATGTTATAAATTGTTACTTGGATAGAGAGTTGTCTCATTAGTACTCATGCCACATCTTCCTATATGTATTTGATACAAAATCCTCTCCAACAGGTTACTGTTTAACTGCAGTTGACATCACTTTGTAATATATATTAACCTTGATATTTTTTTTAATAATCAGACCAGAGGGAGAGAAGTATGAAAAAGCAAAGGAATGGAAGTTAGCAGTAGTGAATGTCCATTGGTTGACTGACCTGGTACTGGGACACTTAGACGCCCTTAAGTTACCAGTTCAACCAAAGTACTTACAGCTCTATCCTGATCCCTTCCAGATGGATGTGTCATTGGTCCATCATCTAATGGGTATGTGCTGTTTTAATACATGTAGATAGTTAAATACTAAGGATTTTCTGTTTAAATTGAGCTACTGTTGATTCATTTATTTTTTGTGGGTCCCAATTTTTTGTTAATTTTTAAGTAAATTGTATTTTCATGGATACTTCATTATGTACATGTGGTTTTCAATAACTTTGCATAAAAAACTTATAGATGATAATACTTCTTTGAACATTTAAGTTTATAATTGCTCTACTGATATAGAATCTCATTTTAGGATTAAACACATTTTTTCTAGAGGTTATTGATGTGTAAACCGGGGCGATTAACTCACAAACTGAATAAAAGTCCGAACTTTTATGTTGAGTTTGTGAGTAAGAGCCCCGGTTTACACATCAATAACCTCTAGAAAAAATGTGTTTAATCCTTATAATTCTTCAGCCAAACATTTGTGATATTTAATAAACATTTGTTTTGTTGATGGCTACTATATATATTACCATCAAAAGCACAATGGCAAGTCGTAACTAAGAAGTACGCCACCATCTTGACTTTCTAAAAACCATAAATGTCCGATAAATACAACGAAATCTTAAATGAAATAGCACCTACCTCAAAAATTTCATTTTAATTAAATGTTATCTGAATTTGAAGCGTACACGTAACAAAATAATCTTTCCCTTGCAAATTTCCATTCGTATGACGTCGTGTTTTGCCATGACGTAAATTCGCCAAATCCTTCATGAAATTTCGCGGAATTTTATTAAATTTTATTTTTATACATTTTCGAAGCTTAAGTGCTTTCAATTTATTTCGTTTTTTGTTATATATGCACTAGGATAGTCACAACTGTTATGTAATTGTTTTTAAATCTCAATTTGCTGAAAATCCCGGGATCACTGCAAGCTTGTGTATTGCGCATGAATAGATTACAAAAGTAGTTTCGGTAACATGGTTTATCGAAGTGTAAACTTTGAGAAAAATTCTAATTGACCAATCCAATTCAAGTATTTATAGATATGCAAATCATATAAGAATTATAACAATATGGATAACAGGAATAACCAAAAATATTTAATAGATAAAAGTGCAAACAAAAAAAGAACAGCATCAACACATGGTCCAGATAGCTGACCTTGTACAGGCACAAGATTTGGTATGGTTAAACCAAATCACAGTGAAGTACTTGATAGTTAGTAGAGTTAACTTATAGCAAACATAGAAAAATTAACAATAGCTTTGATTAATAGCAATATTCTGATTATTGAAAAATTAGTATCATAAATAGTATATATAAGTATACTTAAAAGTATTCATTTGTTATAAAATCTTTTGCATTTCTATTTGAAGTTGGATGGAGATCACCATTGAAAATTCAAAGAGAAACTTGGAAGGTACGTTAAGTATTATAACAGTATCAAATGATAAATTGCCCTGGTTGTACAAATGCAAGCAAAGCAGACATTTTTTTATGTAAATTTATTTTAGTCAATCTCATGATAAAAATCTGTTGTCTGTTTCACTTTATTTATAGATTATCGTTTGTCATCTCAATGAAATTTATTTTCCCACTTGAACTGGTACGGCAAAAGTGAGAAAAGCAATTGAGTTGAGATGACCATTGATAATCTGTTTATTGCTATTATACTTATGAGGACATTGTTATTTTCATTAACAACAGGCACATGTGTCCTTAGTTTCAAGCCATGATTTTTCATATCATTCGACTCCGCTGAGAAAGAATATTATCAGTCAGTAAGAAAATCTTGTAAAATAGCAATAATACAATTACTTTGTTTGAAAATGAAATGGTTACAAAAACATAGTATGGGAGGTAGTGAACAGATATATCATGTTTAGGAGTGGTATTTGCGAAAAATACCAGTCGAGAGAATGTTAAATTTCGCGAGCTGTAAGGCGAGGGAAATTCAATCTCAAGACTGGTATTTTTGGAAATACCCCTCAAGAGAATGCTATATCTGTTTAATTACACTGAATGTTAATGTTCAAAAACGCATTGATGATAGTGACATTACAAGCGTCCAGTCGGATAGAGTATTTTTTGGCAAATACCATGACAGAGAGGGTAAAAAAGGCATACCCATTTTGCAAATACCCCGGCTGCTTTAAAAATAAACGATATTCATTTGAAAACAGTAAATTGGTGAAAAATACACTGGCTATCAACCAATCAAAACCCAGGATTCTTACATAAGGTGTAATTATACAATAAACCCCCATTTGTCCTTCTTTTGTTTAAGGTAGCACAATACAAAGATTTTGCATCCCCAATCAGACAGCTTTAAACTGAGGGCTATTCCAGAAAAAAATGTATGGGGGGGGTTGGAAGGCAGTTTTTGTCAGCACCCGCCACCCAGACAATTGTAATTGAGAATTATAGTGCATTATAGTGTGAAAAGTTGCTTTGATACCCATCACCCATGTATTATTAATACAATGTGCCTTCCAACCCCCCCCCCCATACATTTTTTCTGGAATAGCCCTGATGTAATTCCACTCATCCTTCTTTAAATTTTATAAATGAGGTACCAAAAGAAAGAAGAATGATTAATTCCTTCAAATTGTGATAATTTCATTATGACATAATTATTACATAATTAATTGTTATGTAATTAGTTGCTATGTTGTGATGTCCATACTTGATTGAATTTAGCTTCTTTGTTATTCATAGCATCCCAAAATATTTTATAGATTCTTGTACAACACAGTTTGACCTCCAAAACTGTGTCTCAGATTTTTCCTATTGTATTTCATTCTCTCATAAATCTTCAATGAAGTTTGCAACACCAATTCATAAGAGATCACTAAATTCAATGTGGTATACAATTTGTTCTATTGGTGTTTTTGGAAATCTGAGACACAGTTTTGGAGGTCAAGTTGTGTTGTACAAGAATCTATAAAATATTTTGGGATGCTATGAAGAACAAAGACGCTAAATTCATTCAAGTGTGGACATCACAATATAGCAACTAATTACATAACAATTGATTATGTAATAATTATGTCATAATGAAATTATCACAATTTGAAAGATTAATCTTTCTTCTTTCTTTTGGTACCTCATTTATAAAATATAAAGAAGGATGAAATGAATTACATCAGTTTAAAGTTGTCTGATTGGGAGTGAACACATCTTTGTATTGTGCTACCTTAAGGTCAAATCTTTCAAAAAGATCAAATCAACCTTTGCTTACAGGTATAGCCTTTAAAACAAGATAATTTGCTTCATGATCTATAAAATCAATGCTAGCTAAATGAATTTTATTTTTATTTTTCAGAAATTTTTACCACAGCAGAAATTTAGATCAGCACCTGCTCCTGGCCAAGACAACAATGTAGAGAACACAGAACCTCCAGCAAAGAAGAAAAAGTAATGTTTTATGTATTATTTAGTGAGCTAGAAGTTTCCTGACTTTTCTTTTAAAATAATGCATATTTACAATTTTGTTAATGGTGTAAAGTAGCTGGTGACCATAGAAAGACGATGGATATTGTTTATCCATCCATGACACAATATCACAACTTGCATAGCAAAAACACACAAAAATCAAATGAACAGCACAGGTGGTATCCAACACTTTAACTAAAATTAATTTGGCTCGTTTAATTTTCTTAACATTTTGTCAAAGTATTTACTTTAACCCTTAACAAAAATATAAAAATTTCAAAAATTTTGAACCAACCGTTTTGTCAGAAAAATTACACTAGTTATATAGCAGTTTGATAAACACCAATTTTGATCATTGAGAAGCTTAATATTCCTTTTATAACACAATGTCATTAAAACGTTTAGCTGACTTTACAGAGTTATCTCCCTGTAGTGTTAGGTACCACCTTAATTGCTGTCATTCATCTCAATGTCACAATGAGGCCATCAGCACAGAGCTAAATGCAGAAAATTGAGTTAATATTCTCACATTGTATTGTTTTCATCTTATTTCCTTATATATGTTATATTTTAGACAGGAGAATGAAGAAATAAGTATCCAGATAACAAATGCTAATGGTCCCAGAGTTCTGTTTACTGGTTTTATGAAAGGACTGGCAAAGAAGCTGCAGGCTGTAAGTAACAGTGTAATCAAAAGCTTTGAAATAATTTTTAGAATTCTTGAATCTGGAAAAATACATTTCTAATGTTTATAAGCATATCTGTCAAAAATGATACTTTTATGCCTGATAAAAATATTAATGATTATTTTTTTAAATCAAAATAATACAAAAGTAATTTTTCGCAAAGATATATATTCCATTTCAATCATCATGATCATGTGGTAAAACTTTAAAATTTAAAGTTTGAACTGAAATATGTGTTAATATGCTGTCAAAGTGTGGTATTGTGTTAAAATCAAACAGGGAAGTCAAAATTGATGATAGCTTCTCTAGATCATGACCAATCAATCTTGCATCTCACACTTTTACTACCAATCATCAGCTGAGACTGCATCTTGATTATGTTTTTATATTAAACAGATTTATAAGTGACTGATATGCCTATGAAAATGCAATTTCACACATAGTCACACAGTATCAAACTAATAACAAAATATGTGTCGACTAAAGTTTATTTTCACAAAATAAATTATAAAAAAGATGATGAATATATATTGCTGTGATATTTGATATAAATGATGTACACTTATTCTTAAATGTTCTTTTTTTTATATTATAGAATGTAATTCAGCTTGGTGGCATGGTCACAGAAAATCCCAAACAATGTACACATGTTGTTGCTCCAGCTATCTCACGGACAATGAAGTTCTTTATAGCTGTCAATGTATGTAAATATGTAGTAACCAAAGAATGGTTAGAAGATAGTATGGCCAAGAATAGGTTTGCAGGTAATTCAAAATGTTATCTCAAGAAGAAAGGTGTATGTACTATTAATAATAAACTAAGGTTAACTTTTATA
>NW_027468033.1:0-81778 GCF_965363235.1 Mytilus galloprovincialis
ACATGAAGTATGCTTTCTGTTGCTTTGCATAGATGTTAACTTATACATAGAGACATTAAAAAGTGTTAGTTTTGGTATCTTTTGGTTTTTAGAAGCTCAAATTTGATAATTTTAATTGTTCTATTACAACGCCACAATTCAGCACCCAAAGTTCAGATATAAAAAATGCCACATTTTTTTTATTTGGTTCCATATGGCTTTGAAACTTTGTAACCTGTTTTTATAATATACTAAGCTTGAATCATGCCAAGTTTTATTAGAATTGGTCAAGTTTTAGGCCCCTAATAGGCCCAAGACCACAATTAATGACCCCGCTTTTCGTTGTCCACGAATATAGTTCCTTTTAATTAGAGTGTATTTTTCCTTAATTTTTTTTTCTTTCCTTTCCTCACTCATTCCTTAAATCTTTTTGGGTGGAAATGAAAGAAGAGAGGTCAAATAAATTTTTGGATGTTGTATTTTAACTGATTTTGATATGGAATGAGTGATTAGGCCAAGTGCAAAAAGGTGATATTTGCAGTTTTCGGAACATCTCTCGACTTGTCAATAGGGGTATGGATGTGTATTGGCTAAATTTGTAAAAGTCATTGCTTCAATCTTTCTGAATTTTGGATATATATTTGGACTAGGACTATACATTACACACACAAAAAATTTGACAAAAGTGCATGGTGCAATTTTTTTAATGATGCATAAGGTTATAAAGAACTGATAGAGGAATTAATTGTGGTCTGTGGCCTAAGAGGTGCATTTCAGCAAATTTTGAATTTTTACTTTGGCATCTTTTCTGAATGATCTATTGGTATTGATTTGTCAAACTACATGAGAAGAAATGATTTTCACTTTCATTTGATAGAAATTTTGTGAAAAAGTCACTTTTCAGGTTAAATGCCCAAAATGTAGCTTTTTCACTTTTTTCACTATTTTTTCAAAAACCTGCATGCTTTATTTCTCTCGGACAGTTTTTTTCTGATATCTATTTGTGTTTGTGGTATTTATTTCAGTTGTTTAACTTATTTGTGAACTCTGAACACAAAAAAAAGTAGATAAAAACATAAAAAGAGTGCAAAATGTGCTGTTTTAATAGTCTAAGTCTAACGGTCAGTATACACAGCAGGTGAAATGTGAAGTTCTATGCACTTAAAAGTTGTATTCCAAAACAGATTGCACTGAACCTACATCAAAAACACTTATTACTGGTTGCTTAACCATTTCTGTGTCACAGACTACCTTTACTTTCTTCTGTTGGATAGCTAGGGGTTAAAATATTGGCCTTTTGAGGCTGAAATTTCATTCAGTTTTTAAACAGTAAAGTTAATAAACTTTGCATCAGACCATACTGTCTACATATATAGTTGAAAGTGACAGTCTTGTTACATCCAGGCTCCATGTTTTATCATATCTGAGCACAGATTTTAGCAAAAAGAAGTATATCTCCATCTCCCATATCATTTATATGCTTTTAAATATGCAAATGTGGGGAACGGCCTAAACTGGCAACCTGTTTTTTTAAGCATAACATTGCTAAAGACCATTTTATCCACATTTGTTATGCTATTTGAAACTTATATTTCCATTAAAAGTACATTTATAACCTGTTTAAGTTTTTTTGATAACTTAACAACTTCAGAAAATTGTGGTAAGTGAAAAATTTTACATTTGATATAAGGCCTCACCCTAATTGAAAACCTCTATTTTTTGGCACAGGCTCATATAAAATTAACTTCTGGTCATTTTTCATAAGTCTGATACATGAAGTATGCTTTCTGTTGCTTTGCATAGATGTTAACTTATACATAGAGACATTAAAAAGTGTTAGTTTTGGTATCTTTTGGTTTTTAGAAGCTCAAATTTGATAATTTTAATTGTTCTATTACAACGCCACAATTCAGCACCCAAAGTTCAGATATAAAAAATGCCACATTTTTTTTATTTGGTTCCATATGGCTTTGAAACTTTGTAACCTGTTTTTATAATATACTAAGCTTGAATCATGCCAAGTTTTATTAGAATTGGTCAAGTTTTAGGCCCCTAATAGGCCCAAGACCACAATTAATGACCCCGCTTTTCGTTGTCCACGAATATAGTTCCTTTTAATTAGAGTGTATTTTTCCTTAATTTTTTTTTCTTTCCTTTCCTCACTCATTCCTTAAATCTTTTTGGGTGGAAATGAAAGAAGAGAGGTCAAATAAATTTTTGGATGTTGTATTTTAACTGATTTTGATATGGAATGAGTGATTAGGCCAAGTGCAAAAAGGTGATATTTGCAGTTTTCGGAACATCTCTCGACTTGTCAATAGGGGTATGGATGTGTATTGGCTAAATTTGTAAAAGTCATTGCTTCAATCTTTCTGAATTTTGGATATATATTTGGACTAGGACTATACATTACACACACAAAAAATTTGACAAAAGTGCATGGTGCAATTTTTTTAATGATGCATAAGGTTATAAAGAACTGATAGAGGAATTAATTGTGGTCTGTGGCCTAAGAGGTGCATTTCAGCAAATTTTGAATTTTTACTTTGGCATCTTTTCTGAATGATCTATTGGTATTGATTTGTCAAACTACATGAGAAGAAATGATTTTCACTTTCATTTGATAGAAATTTTGTGAAAAAGTCACTTTTCAGGTTAAATGCCCAAAATGTAGCTTTTTCACTTTTTTCACTATTTTTTCAAAAACCTGCATGCTTTATTTCTCTCGGACAGTTTTTTTCTGATATCTATTTGTGTTTGTGGTATTTATTTCAGTTGTTTAACTTATTTGTGAACTCTGAACACAAAAAAAAGTAGATAAAAACATAAAAAGAGTGCAAAATGTGCTGTTTTAATAGTCTAAGTCTAACGGTCAGTATACACAGCAGGTGAAATGTGAAGTTCTATGCACTTAAAAGTTGTATTCCAAAACAGATTGCACTGAACCTACATCAAAAACACTTATTACTGGTTGCTTAACCATTTCTGTGTCACAGACTACCTTTACTTTCTTCTGTTGGATAGCTAGGGGTTAAAATATTGGCCTTTTGAGGCTGAAATTTCATTCAGTTTTTAAACAGTAAAGTTAATAAACTTTGCATCAGACCATACTGTCTACATATATAGTTGAAAGTGACAGTCTTGTTACATCCAGGCTCCATGTTTTATCATATCTGAGCACAGATTTTAGCAAAAAGAAGTATATCTCCATCTCCCATATCATTTATATGCTTTTAAATATGCAAATGTGGGGAACGGCCTAAACTGGCAACCTGTTTTTTTAAGCATAACATTGCTAAAGACCATTTTATCCACATTTGTTATGCTATTTGAAACTTATATTTCCATTAAAAGTACATTTATAACCTGTTTAAGTTTTTTTGATAACTTAACAACTTCAGAAAATTGTGGTAAGTGAAAAATTTTACATTTGATATAAGGCCTCACCCTAATTGAAAACCTCTATTTTTTGGCACAGGCTCATATAAAATTAACTTCTGGTCATTTTTCATAAGTCTGATACATGAAGTATGCTTTCTGTTGCTTTGCATAGATGTTAACTTATACATAGAGACATTAAAAAGTGTTAGTTTTGGTATCTTTTGGTTTTTAGAAGCTCAAATTTGATAATTTTAATTGTTCTATTACAACGCCACAATTCAGCACCCAAAGTTCAGATATAAAAAATGCCACATTTTTTTTATTTGGTTCCATATGGCTTTGAAACTTTGTAACCTGTTTTTATAATATACTAAGCTTGAATCATGCCAAGTTTTATTAGAATTGGTCAAGTTTTAGGCCCCTAATAGGCCCAAGACCACAATTAATGACCCCGCTTTTCGTTGTCCACGAATATAGTTCCTTTTAATTAGAGTGTATTTTTCCTTAATTTTTTTTTCTTTCCTTTCCTCACTCATTCCTTAAATCTTTTTGGGTGGAAATGAAAGAAGAGAGGTCAAATAAATTTTTGGATGTTGTATTTTAACTGATTTTGATATGGAATGAGTGATTAGGCCAAGTGCAAAAAGGTGATATTTGCAGTTTTCGGAACATCTCTCGACTTGTCAATAGGGGTATGGATGTGTATTGGCTAAATTTGTAAAAGTCATTGCTTCAATCTTTCTGAATTTTGGATATATATTTGGACTAGGACTATACATTACACACACAAAAAATTTGACAAAAGTGCATGGTGCAATTTTTTTAATGATGCATAAGGTTATAAAGAACTGATAGAGGAATTAATTGTGGTCTGTGGCCTAAGAGGTGCATTTCAGCAAATTTTGAATTTTTACTTTGGCATCTTTTCTGAATGATCTATTGGTATTGATTTGTCAAACTACATGAGAAGAAATGATTTTCACTTTCATTTGATAGAAATTTTGTGAAAAAGTCACTTTTCAGGTTAAATGCCCAAAATGTAGCTTTTTCACTTTTTTCACTATTTTTTCAAAAACCTGCATGCTTTATTTCTCTCGGACAGTTTTTTTCTGATATCTATTTGTGTTTGTGGTATTTATTTCAGTTGTTTAACTTATTTGTGAACTCTGAACACAAAAAAAAGTAGATAAAAACATAAAAAGAGTGCAAAATGTGCTGTTTTAATAGTCTAAGTCTAACGGTCAGTATACACAGCAGGTGAAATGTGAAGTTCTATGCACTTAAAAGTTGTATTCCAAAACAGATTGCACTGAACCTACATCAAAAACACTTATTACTGGTTGCTTAACCATTTCTGTGTCACAGACTACCTTTACTTTCTTCTGTTGGATAGCTAGGGGTTAAAATATTGGCCTTTTGAGGCTGAAATTTCATTCAGTTTTTAAACAGTAAAGTTAATAAACTTTGCATCAGACCATACTGTCTACATATATAGTTGAAAGTGACAGTCTTGTTACATCCAGGCTCCATGTTTTATCATATCTGAGCACAGATTTTAGCAAAAAGAAGTATATCTCCATCTCCCATATCATTTATATGCTTTTAAATATGCAAATGTGGGGAACGGCCTAAACTGGCAACCTGTTTTTTTAAGCATAACATTGCTAAAGACCATTTTATCCACATTTGTTATGCTATTTGAAACTTATATTTCCATTAAAAGTACATTTATAACCTGTTTAAGTTTTTTTGATAACTTAACAACTTCAGAAAATTGTGGTAAGTGAAAAATTTTACATTTGATATAAGGCCTCACCCTAATTGAAAACCTCTATTTTTTGGCACAGGCTCATATAAAATTAACTTCTGGTCATTTTTCATAAGTCTGATACATGAAGTATGCTTTCTGTTGCTTTGCATAGATGTTAACTTATACATAGAGACATTAAAAAGTGTTAGTTTTGGTATCTTTTGGTTTTTAGAAGCTCAAATTTGATAATTTTAATTGTTCTATTACAACGCCACAATTCAGCACCCAAAGTTCAGATATAAAAAATGCCACATTTTTTTTATTTGGTTCCATATGGCTTTGAAACTTTGTAACCTGTTTTTATAATATACTAAGCTTGAATCATGCCAAGTTTTATTAGAATTGGTCAAGTTTTAGGCCCCTAATAGGCCCAAGACCACAATTAATGACCCCGCTTTTCGTTGTCCACGAATATAGTTCCTTTTAATTAGAGTGTATTTTTCCTTAATTTTTTTTTCTTTCCTTTCCTCACTCATTCCTTAAATCTTTTTGGGTGGAAATGAAAGAAGAGAGGTCAAATAAATTTTTGGATGTTGTATTTTAACTGATTTTGATATGGAATGAGTGATTAGGCCAAGTGCAAAAAGGTGATATTTGCAGTTTTCGGAACATCTCTCGACTTGTCAATAGGGGTATGGATGTGTATTGGCTAAATTTGTAAAAGTCATTGCTTCAATCTTTCTGAATTTTGGATATATATTTGGACTAGGACTATACATTACACACACAAAAAATTTGACAAAAGTGCATGGTGCAATTTTTTTAATGATGCATAAGGTTATAAAGAACTGATAGAGGAATTAATTGTGGTCTGTGGCCTAAGAGGTGCATTTCAGCAAATTTTGAATTTTTACTTTGGCATCTTTTCTGAATGATCTATTGGTATTGATTTGTCAAACTACATGAGAAGAAATGATTTTCACTTTCATTTGATAGAAATTTTGTGAAAAAGTCACTTTTCAGGTTAAATGCCCAAAATGTAGCTTTTTCACTTTTTTCACTATTTTTTCAAAAACCTGCATGCTTTATTTCTCTCGGACAGTTTTTTTCTGATATCTATTTGTGTTTGTGGTATTTATTTCAGTTGTTTAACTTATTTGTGAACTCTGAACACAAAAAAAAGTAGATAAAAACATAAAAAGAGTGCAAAATGTGCTGTTTTAATAGTCTAAGTCTAACGGTCAGTATACACAGCAGGTGAAATGTGAAGTTCTATGCACTTAAAAGTTGTATTCCAAAACAGATTGCACTGAACCTACATCAAAAACACTTATTACTGGTTGCTTAACCATTTCTGTGTCACAGACTACCTTTACTTTCTTCTGTTGGATAGCTAGGGGTTAAAATATTGGCCTTTTGAGGCTGAAATTTCATTCAGTTTTTAAACAGTAAAGTTAATAAACTTTGCATCAGACCATACTGTCTACATATATAGTTGAAAGTGACAGTCTTGTTACATCCAGGCTCCATGTTTTATCATATCTGAGCACAGATTTTAGCAAAAAGAAGTATATCTCCATCTCCCATATCATTTATATGCTTTTAAATATGCAAATGTGGGGAACGGCCTAAACTGGCAACCTGTTTTTTTAAGCATAACATTGCTAAAGACCATTTTATCCACATTTGTTATGCTATTTGAAACTTATATTTCCATTAAAAGTACATTTATAACCTGTTTAAGTTTTTTTGATAACTTAACAACTTCAGAAAATTGTGGTAAGTGAAAAATTTTACATTTGATATAAGGCCTCACCCTAATTGAAAACCTCTATTTTTTGGCACAGGCTCATATAAAATTAACTTCTGGTCATTTTTCATAAGTCTGATACATGAAGTATGCTTTCTGTTGCTTTGCATAGATGTTAACTTATACATAGAGACATTAAAAAGTGTTAGTTTTGGTATCTTTTGGTTTTTAGAAGCTCAAATTTGATAATTTTAATTGTTCTATTACAACGCCACAATTCAGCACCCAAAGTTCAGATATAAAAAATGCCACATTTTTTTTATTTGGTTCCATATGGCTTTGAAACTTTGTAACCTGTTTTTATAATATACTAAGCTTGAATCATGCCAAGTTTTATTAGAATTGGTCAAGTTTTAGGCCCCTAATAGGCCCAAGACCACAATTAATGACCCCGCTTTTCGTTGTCCACGAATATAGTTCCTTTTAATTAGAGTGTATTTTTCCTTAATTTTTTTTTCTTTCCTTTCCTCACTCATTCCTTAAATCTTTTTGGGTGGAAATGAAAGAAGAGAGGTCAAATAAATTTTTGGATGTTGTATTTTAACTGATTTTGATATGGAATGAGTGATTAGGCCAAGTGCAAAAAGGTGATATTTGCAGTTTTCGGAACATCTCTCGACTTGTCAATAGGGGTATGGATGTGTATTGGCTAAATTTGTAAAAGTCATTGCTTCAATCTTTCTGAATTTTGGATATATATTTGGACTAGGACTATACATTACACACACAAAAAATTTGACAAAAGTGCATGGTGCAATTTTTTTAATGATGCATAAGGTTATAAAGAACTGATAGAGGAATTAATTGTGGTCTGTGGCCTAAGAGGTGCATTTCAGCAAATTTTGAATTTTTACTTTGGCATCTTTTCTGAATGATCTATTGGTATTGATTTGTCAAACTACATGAGAAGAAATGATTTTCACTTTCATTTGATAGAAATTTTGTGAAAAAGTCACTTTTCAGGTTAAATGCCCAAAATGTAGCTTTTTCACTTTTTTCACTATTTTTTCAAAAACCTGCATGCTTTATTTCTCTCGGACAGTTTTTTTCTGATATCTATTTGTGTTTGTGGTATTTATTTCAGTTGTTTAACTTATTTGTGAACTCTGAACACAAAAAAAAGTAGATAAAAACATAAAAAGAGTGCAAAATGTGCTGTTTTAATAGTCTAAGTCTAACGGTCAGTATACACAGCAGGTGAAATGTGAAGTTCTATGCACTTAAAAGTTGTATTCCAAAACAGATTGCACTGAACCTACATCAAAAACACTTATTACTGGTTGCTTAACCATTTCTGTGTCACAGACTACCTTTACTTTCTTCTGTTGGATAGCTAGGGGTTAAAATATTGGCCTTTTGAGGCTGAAATTTCATTCAGTTTTTAAACAGTAAAGTTAATAAACTTTGCATCAGACCATACTGTCTACATATATAGTTGAAAGTGACAGTCTTGTTACATCCAGGCTCCATGTTTTATCATATCTGAGCACAGATTTTAGCAAAAAGAAGTATATCTCCATCTCCCATATCATTTATATGCTTTTAAATATGCAAATGTGGGGAACGGCCTAAACTGGCAACCTGTTTTTTTAAGCATAACATTGCTAAAGACCATTTTATCCACATTTGTTATGCTATTTGAAACTTATATTTCCATTAAAAGTACATTTATAACCTGTTTAAGTTTTTTTGATAACTTAACAACTTCAGAAAATTGTGGTAAGTGAAAAATTTTACATTTGATATAAGGCCTCACCCTAATTGAAAACCTCTATTTTTTGGCACAGGCTCATATAAAATTAACTTCTGGTCATTTTTCATAAGTCTGATACATGAAGTATGCTTTCTGTTGCTTTGCATAGATGTTAACTTATACATAGAGACATTAAAAAGTGTTAGTTTTGGTATCTTTTGGTTTTTAGAAGCTCAAATTTGATAATTTTAATTGTTCTATTACAACGCCACAATTCAGCACCCAAAGTTCAGATATAAAAAATGCCACATTTTTTTTATTTGGTTCCATATGGCTTTGAAACTTTGTAACCTGTTTTTATAATATACTAAGCTTGAATCATGCCAAGTTTTATTAGAATTGGTCAAGTTTTAGGCCCCTAATAGGCCCAAGACCACAATTAATGACCCCGCTTTTCGTTGTCCACGAATATAGTTCCTTTTAATTAGAGTGTATTTTTCCTTAATTTTTTTTTCTTTCCTTTCCTCACTCATTCCTTAAATCTTTTTGGGTGGAAATGAAAGAAGAGAGGTCAAATAAATTTTTGGATGTTGTATTTTAACTGATTTTGATATGGAATGAGTGATTAGGCCAAGTGCAAAAAGGTGATATTTGCAGTTTTCGGAACATCTCTCGACTTGTCAATAGGGGTATGGATGTGTATTGGCTAAATTTGTAAAAGTCATTGCTTCAATCTTTCTGAATTTTGGATATATATTTGGACTAGGACTATACATTACACACACAAAAAATTTGACAAAAGTGCATGGTGCAATTTTTTTAATGATGCATAAGGTTATAAAGAACTGATAGAGGAATTAATTGTGGTCTGTGGCCTAAGAGGTGCATTTCAGCAAATTTTGAATTTTTACTTTGGCATCTTTTCTGAATGATCTATTGGTATTGATTTGTCAAACTACATGAGAAGAAATGATTTTCACTTTCATTTGATAGAAATTTTGTGAAAAAGTCACTTTTCAGGTTAAATGCCCAAAATGTAGCTTTTTCACTTTTTTCACTATTTTTTCAAAAACCTGCATGCTTTATTTCTCTCGGACAGTTTTTTTCTGATATCTATTTGTGTTTGTGGTATTTATTTCAGTTGTTTAACTTATTTGTGAACTCTGAACACAAAAAAAAGTAGATAAAAACATAAAAAGAGTGCAAAATGTGCTGTTTTAATAGTCTAAGTCTAACGGTCAGTATACACAGCAGGTGAAATGTGAAGTTCTATGCACTTAAAAGTTGTATTCCAAAACAGATTGCACTGAACCTACATCAAAAACACTTATTACTGGTTGCTTAACCATTTCTGTGTCACAGACTACCTTTACTTTCTTCTGTTGGATAGCTAGGGGTTAAAATATTGGCCTTTTGAGGCTGAAATTTCATTCAGTTTTTAAACAGTAAAGTTAATAAACTTTGCATCAGACCATACTGTCTACATATATAGTTGAAAGTGACAGTCTTGTTACATCCAGGCTCCATGTTTTATCATATCTGAGCACAGATTTTAGCAAAAAGAAGTATATCTCCATCTCCCATATCATTTATATGCTTTTAAATATGCAAATGTGGGGAACGGCCTAAACTGGCAACCTGTTTTTTTAAGCATAACATTGCTAAAGACCATTTTATCCACATTTGTTATGCTATTTGAAACTTATATTTCCATTAAAAGTACATTTATAACCTGTTTAAGTTTTTTTGATAACTTAACAACTTCAGAAAATTGTGGTAAGTGAAAAATTTTACATTTGATATAAGGCCTCACCCTAATTGAAAACCTCTATTTTTTGGCACAGGCTCATATAAAATTAACTTCTGGTCATTTTTCATAAGTCTGATACATGAAGTATGCTTTCTGTTGCTTTGCATAGATGTTAACTTATACATAGAGACATTAAAAAGTGTTAGTTTTGGTATCTTTTGGTTTTTAGAAGCTCAAATTTGATAATTTTAATTGTTCTATTACAACGCCACAATTCAGCACCCAAAGTTCAGATATAAAAAATGCCACATTTTTTTTATTTGGTTCCATATGGCTTTGAAACTTTGTAACCTGTTTTTATAATATACTAAGCTTGAATCATGCCAAGTTTTATTAGAATTGGTCAAGTTTTAGGCCCCTAATAGGCCCAAGACCACAATTAATGACCCCGCTTTTCGTTGTCCACGAATATAGTTCCTTTTAATTAGAGTGTATTTTTCCTTAATTTTTTTTTCTTTCCTTTCCTCACTCATTCCTTAAATCTTTTTGGGTGGAAATGAAAGAAGAGAGGTCAAATAAATTTTTGGATGTTGTATTTTAACTGATTTTGATATGGAATGAGTGATTAGGCCAAGTGCAAAAAGGTGATATTTGCAGTTTTCGGAACATCTCTCGACTTGTCAATAGGGGTATGGATGTGTATTGGCTAAATTTGTAAAAGTCATTGCTTCAATCTTTCTGAATTTTGGATATATATTTGGACTAGGACTATACATTACACACACAAAAAATTTGACAAAAGTGCATGGTGCAATTTTTTTAATGATGCATAAGGTTATAAAGAACTGATAGAGGAATTAATTGTGGTCTGTGGCCTAAGAGGTGCATTTCAGCAAATTTTGAATTTTTACTTTGGCATCTTTTCTGAATGATCTATTGGTATTGATTTGTCAAACTACATGAGAAGAAATGATTTTCACTTTCATTTGATAGAAATTTTGTGAAAAAGTCACTTTTCAGGTTAAATGCCCAAAATGTAGCTTTTTCACTTTTTTCACTATTTTTTCAAAAACCTGCATGCTTTATTTCTCTCGGACAGTTTTTTTCTGATATCTATTTGTGTTTGTGGTATTTATTTCAGTTGTTTAACTTATTTGTGAACTCTGAACACAAAAAAAAGTAGATAAAAACATAAAAAGAGTGCAAAATGTGCTGTTTTAATAGTCTAAGTCTAACGGTCAGTATACACAGCAGGTGAAATGTGAAGTTCTATGCACTTAAAAGTTGTATTCCAAAACAGATTGCACTGAACCTACATCAAAAACACTTATTACTGGTTGCTTAACCATTTCTGTGTCACAGACTACCTTTACTTTCTTCTGTTGGATAGCTAGGGGTTAAAATATTGGCCTTTTGAGGCTGAAATTTCATTCAGTTTTTAAACAGTAAAGTTAATAAACTTTGCATCAGACCATACTGTCTACATATATAGTTGAAAGTGACAGTCTTGTTACATCCAGGCTCCATGTTTTATCATATCTGAGCACAGATTTTAGCAAAAAGAAGTATATCTCCATCTCCCATATCATTTATATGCTTTTAAATATGCAAATGTGGGGAACGGCCTAAACTGGCAACCTGTTTTTTTAAGCATAACATTGCTAAAGACCATTTTATCCACATTTGTTATGCTATTTGAAACTTATATTTCCATTAAAAGTACATTTATAACCTGTTTAAGTTTTTTTGATAACTTAACAACTTCAGAAAATTGTGGTAAGTGAAAAATTTTACATTTGATATAAGGCCTCACCCTAATTGAAAACCTCTATTTTTTGGCACAGGCTCATATAAAATTAACTTCTGGTCATTTTTCATAAGTCTGATACATGAAGTATGCTTTCTGTTGCTTTGCATAGATGTTAACTTATACATAGAGACATTAAAAAGTGTTAGTTTTGGTATCTTTTGGTTTTTAGAAGCTCAAATTTGATAATTTTAATTGTTCTATTACAACGCCACAATTCAGCACCCAAAGTTCAGATATAAAAAATGCCACATTTTTTTTATTTGGTTCCATATGGCTTTGAAACTTTGTAACCTGTTTTTATAATATACTAAGCTTGAATCATGCCAAGTTTTATTAGAATTGGTCAAGTTTTAGGCCCCTAATAGGCCCAAGACCACAATTAATGACCCCGCTTTTCGTTGTCCACGAATATAGTTCCTTTTAATTAGAGTGTATTTTTCCTTAATTTTTTTTTCTTTCCTTTCCTCACTCATTCCTTAAATCTTTTTGGGTGGAAATGAAAGAAGAGAGGTCAAATAAATTTTTGGATGTTGTATTTTAACTGATTTTGATATGGAATGAGTGATTAGGCCAAGTGCAAAAAGGTGATATTTGCAGTTTTCGGAACATCTCTCGACTTGTCAATAGGGGTATGGATGTGTATTGGCTAAATTTGTAAAAGTCATTGCTTCAATCTTTCTGAATTTTGGATATATATTTGGACTAGGACTATACATTACACACACAAAAAATTTGACAAAAGTGCATGGTGCAATTTTTTTAATGATGCATAAGGTTATAAAGAACTGATAGAGGAATTAATTGTGGTCTGTGGCCTAAGAGGTGCATTTCAGCAAATTTTGAATTTTTACTTTGGCATCTTTTCTGAATGATCTATTGGTATTGATTTGTCAAACTACATGAGAAGAAATGATTTTCACTTTCATTTGATAGAAATTTTGTGAAAAAGTCACTTTTCAGGTTAAATGCCCAAAATGTAGCTTTTTCACTTTTTTCACTATTTTTTCAAAAACCTGCATGCTTTATTTCTCTCGGACAGTTTTTTTCTGATATCTATTTGTGTTTGTGGTATTTATTTCAGTTGTTTAACTTATTTGTGAACTCTGAACACAAAAAAAAGTAGATAAAAACATAAAAAGAGTGCAAAATGTGCTGTTTTAATAGTCTAAGTCTAACGGTCAGTATACACAGCAGGTGAAATGTGAAGTTCTATGCACTTAAAAGTTGTATTCCAAAACAGATTGCACTGAACCTACATCAAAAACACTTATTACTGGTTGCTTAACCATTTCTGTGTCACAGACTACCTTTACTTTCTTCTGTTGGATAGCTAGGGGTTAAAATATTGGCCTTTTGAGGCTGAAATTTCATTCAGTTTTTAAACAGTAAAGTTAATAAACTTTGCATCAGACCATACTGTCTACATATATAGTTGAAAGTGACAGTCTTGTTACATCCAGGCTCCATGTTTTATCATATCTGAGCACAGATTTTAGCAAAAAGAAGTATATCTCCATCTCCCATATCATTTATATGCTTTTAAATATGCAAATGTGGGGAACGGCCTAAACTGGCAACCTGTTTTTTTAAGCATAACATTGCTAAAGACCATTTTATCCACATTTGTTATGCTATTTGAAACTTATATTTCCATTAAAAGTACATTTATAACCTGTTTAAGTTTTTTTGATAACTTAACAACTTCAGAAAATTGTGGTAAGTGAAAAATTTTACATTTGATATAAGGCCTCACCCTAATTGAAAACCTCTATTTTTTGGCACAGGCTCATATAAAATTAACTTCTGGTCATTTTTCATAAGTCTGATACATGAAGTATGCTTTCTGTTGCTTTGCATAGATGTTAACTTATACATAGAGACATTAAAAAGTGTTAGTTTTGGTATCTTTTGGTTTTTAGAAGCTCAAATTTGATAATTTTAATTGTTCTATTACAACGCCACAATTCAGCACCCAAAGTTCAGATATAAAAAATGCCACATTTTTTTTATTTGGTTCCATATGGCTTTGAAACTTTGTAACCTGTTTTTATAATATACTAAGCTTGAATCATGCCAAGTTTTATTAGAATTGGTCAAGTTTTAGGCCCCTAATAGGCCCAAGACCACAATTAATGACCCCGCTTTTCGTTGTCCACGAATATAGTTCCTTTTAATTAGAGTGTATTTTTCCTTAATTTTTTTTTCTTTCCTTTCCTCACTCATTCCTTAAATCTTTTTGGGTGGAAATGAAAGAAGAGAGGTCAAATAAATTTTTGGATGTTGTATTTTAACTGATTTTGATATGGAATGAGTGATTAGGCCAAGTGCAAAAAGGTGATATTTGCAGTTTTCGGAACATCTCTCGACTTGTCAATAGGGGTATGGATGTGTATTGGCTAAATTTGTAAAAGTCATTGCTTCAATCTTTCTGAATTTTGGATATATATTTGGACTAGGACTATACATTACACACACAAAAAATTTGACAAAAGTGCATGGTGCAATTTTTTTAATGATGCATAAGGTTATAAAGAACTGATAGAGGAATTAATTGTGGTCTGTGGCCTAAGAGGTGCATTTCAGCAAATTTTGAATTTTTACTTTGGCATCTTTTCTGAATGATCTATTGGTATTGATTTGTCAAACTACATGAGAAGAAATGATTTTCACTTTCATTTGATAGAAATTTTGTGAAAAAGTCACTTTTCAGGTTAAATGCCCAAAATGTAGCTTTTTCACTTTTTTCACTATTTTTTCAAAAACCTGCATGCTTTATTTCTCTCGGACAGTTTTTTTCTGATATCTATTTGTGTTTGTGGTATTTATTTCAGTTGTTTAACTTATTTGTGAACTCTGAACACAAAAAAAAGTAGATAAAAACATAAAAAGAGTGCAAAATGTGCTGTTTTAATAGTCTAAGTCTAACGGTCAGTATACACAGCAGGTGAAATGTGAAGTTCTATGCACTTAAAAGTTGTATTCCAAAACAGATTGCACTGAACCTACATCAAAAACACTTATTACTGGTTGCTTAACCATTTCTGTGTCACAGACTACCTTTACTTTCTTCTGTTGGATAGCTAGGGGTTAAAATATTGGCCTTTTGAGGCTGAAATTTCATTCAGTTTTTAAACAGTAAAGTTAATAAACTTTGCATCAGACCATACTGTCTACATATATAGTTGAAAGTGACAGTCTTGTTACATCCAGGCTCCATGTTTTATCATATCTGAGCACAGATTTTAGCAAAAAGAAGTATATCTCCATCTCCCATATCATTTATATGCTTTTAAATATGCAAATGTGGGGAACGGCCTAAACTGGCAACCTGTTTTTTTAAGCATAACATTGCTAAAGACCATTTTATCCACATTTGTTATGCTATTTGAAACTTATATTTCCATTAAAAGTACATTTATAACCTGTTTAAGTTTTTTTGATAACTTAACAACTTCAGAAAATTGTGGTAAGTGAAAAATTTTACATTTGATATAAGGCCTCACCCTAATTGAAAACCTCTATTTTTTGGCACAGGCTCATATAAAATTAACTTCTGGTCATTTTTCATAAGTCTGATACATGAAGTATGCTTTCTGTTGCTTTGCATAGATGTTAACTTATACATAGAGACATTAAAAAGTGTTAGTTTTGGTATCTTTTGGTTTTTAGAAGCTCAAATTTGATAATTTTAATTGTTCTATTACAACGCCACAATTCAGCACCCAAAGTTCAGATATAAAAAATGCCACATTTTTTTTATTTGGTTCCATATGGCTTTGAAACTTTGTAACCTGTTTTTATAATATACTAAGCTTGAATCATGCCAAGTTTTATTAGAATTGGTCAAGTTTTAGGCCCCTAATAGGCCCAAGACCACAATTAATGACCCCGCTTTTCGTTGTCCACGAATATAGTTCCTTTTAATTAGAGTGTATTTTTCCTTAATTTTTTTTTCTTTCCTTTCCTCACTCATTCCTTAAATCTTTTTGGGTGGAAATGAAAGAAGAGAGGTCAAATAAATTTTTGGATGTTGTATTTTAACTGATTTTGATATGGAATGAGTGATTAGGCCAAGTGCAAAAAGGTGATATTTGCAGTTTTCGGAACATCTCTCGACTTGTCAATAGGGGTATGGATGTGTATTGGCTAAATTTGTAAAAGTCATTGCTTCAATCTTTCTGAATTTTGGATATATATTTGGACTAGGACTATACATTACACACACAAAAAATTTGACAAAAGTGCATGGTGCAATTTTTTTAATGATGCATAAGGTTATAAAGAACTGATAGAGGAATTAATTGTGGTCTGTGGCCTAAGAGGTGCATTTCAGCAAATTTTGAATTTTTACTTTGGCATCTTTTCTGAATGATCTATTGGTATTGATTTGTCAAACTACATGAGAAGAAATGATTTTCACTTTCATTTGATAGAAATTTTGTGAAAAAGTCACTTTTCAGGTTAAATGCCCAAAATGTAGCTTTTTCACTTTTTTCACTATTTTTTCAAAAACCTGCATGCTTTATTTCTCTCGGACAGTTTTTTTCTGATATCTATTTGTGTTTGTGGTATTTATTTCAGTTGTTTAACTTATTTGTGAACTCTGAACACAAAAAAAAGTAGATAAAAACATAAAAAGAGTGCAAAATGTGCTGTTTTAATAGTCTAAGTCTAACGGTCAGTATACACAGCAGGTGAAATGTGAAGTTCTATGCACTTAAAAGTTGTATTCCAAAACAGATTGCACTGAACCTACATCAAAAACACTTATTACTGGTTGCTTAACCATTTCTGTGTCACAGACTACCTTTACTTTCTTCTGTTGGATAGCTAGGGGTTAAAATATTGGCCTTTTGAGGCTGAAATTTCATTCAGTTTTTAAACAGTAAAGTTAATAAACTTTGCATCAGACCATACTGTCTACATATATAGTTGAAAGTGACAGTCTTGTTACATCCAGGCTCCATGTTTTATCATATCTGAGCACAGATTTTAGCAAAAAGAAGTATATCTCCATCTCCCATATCATTTATATGCTTTTAAATATGCAAATGTGGGGAACGGCCTAAACTGGCAACCTGTTTTTTTAAGCATAACATTGCTAAAGACCATTTTATCCACATTTGTTATGCTATTTGAAACTTATATTTCCATTAAAAGTACATTTATAACCTGTTTAAGTTTTTTTGATAACTTAACAACTTCAGAAAATTGTGGTAAGTGAAAAATTTTACATTTGATATAAGGCCTCACCCTAATTGAAAACCTCTATTTTTTGGCACAGGCTCATATAAAATTAACTTCTGGTCATTTTTCATAAGTCTGATACATGAAGTATGCTTTCTGTTGCTTTGCATAGATGTTAACTTATACATAGAGACATTAAAAAGTGTTAGTTTTGGTATCTTTTGGTTTTTAGAAGCTCAAATTTGATAATTTTAATTGTTCTATTACAACGCCACAATTCAGCACCCAAAGTTCAGATATAAAAAATGCCACATTTTTTTTATTTGGTTCCATATGGCTTTGAAACTTTGTAACCTGTTTTTATAATATACTAAGCTTGAATCATGCCAAGTTTTATTAGAATTGGTCAAGTTTTAGGCCCCTAATAGGCCCAAGACCACAATTAATGACCCCGCTTTTCGTTGTCCACGAATATAGTTCCTTTTAATTAGAGTGTATTTTTCCTTAATTTTTTTTTCTTTCCTTTCCTCACTCATTCCTTAAATCTTTTTGGGTGGAAATGAAAGAAGAGAGGTCAAATAAATTTTTGGATGTTGTATTTTAACTGATTTTGATATGGAATGAGTGATTAGGCCAAGTGCAAAAAGGTGATATTTGCAGTTTTCGGAACATCTCTCGACTTGTCAATAGGGGTATGGATGTGTATTGGCTAAATTTGTAAAAGTCATTGCTTCAATCTTTCTGAATTTTGGATATATATTTGGACTAGGACTATACATTACACACACAAAAAATTTGACAAAAGTGCATGGTGCAATTTTTTTAATGATGCATAAGGTTATAAAGAACTGATAGAGGAATTAATTGTGGTCTGTGGCCTAAGAGGTGCATTTCAGCAAATTTTGAATTTTTACTTTGGCATCTTTTCTGAATGATCTATTGGTATTGATTTGTCAAACTACATGAGAAGAAATGATTTTCACTTTCATTTGATAGAAATTTTGTGAAAAAGTCACTTTTCAGGTTAAATGCCCAAAATGTAGCTTTTTCACTTTTTTCACTATTTTTTCAAAAACCTGCATGCTTTATTTCTCTCGGACAGTTTTTTTCTGATATCTATTTGTGTTTGTGGTATTTATTTCAGTTGTTTAACTTATTTGTGAACTCTGAACACAAAAAAAAGTAGATAAAAACATAAAAAGAGTGCAAAATGTGCTGTTTTAATAGTCTAAGTCTAACGGTCAGTATACACAGCAGGTGAAATGTGAAGTTCTATGCACTTAAAAGTTGTATTCCAAAACAGATTGCACTGAACCTACATCAAAAACACTTATTACTGGTTGCTTAACCATTTCTGTGTCACAGACTACCTTTACTTTCTTCTGTTGGATAGCTAGGGGTTAAAATATTGGCCTTTTGAGGCTGAAATTTCATTCAGTTTTTAAACAGTAAAGTTAATAAACTTTGCATCAGACCATACTGTCTACATATATAGTTGAAAGTGACAGTCTTGTTACATCCAGGCTCCATGTTTTATCATATCTGAGCACAGATTTTAGCAAAAAGAAGTATATCTCCATCTCCCATATCATTTATATGCTTTTAAATATGCAAATGTGGGGAACGGCCTAAACTGGCAACCTGTTTTTTTAAGCATAACATTGCTAAAGACCATTTTATCCACATTTGTTATGCTATTTGAAACTTATATTTCCATTAAAAGTACATTTATAACCTGTTTAAGTTTTTTTGATAACTTAACAACTTCAGAAAATTGTGGTAAGTGAAAAATTTTACATTTGATATAAGGCCTCACCCTAATTGAAAACCTCTATTTTTTGGCACAGGCTCATATAAAATTAACTTCTGGTCATTTTTCATAAGTCTGATACATGAAGTATGCTTTCTGTTGCTTTGCATAGATGTTAACTTATACATAGAGACATTAAAAAGTGTTAGTTTTGGTATCTTTTGGTTTTTAGAAGCTCAAATTTGATAATTTTAATTGTTCTATTACAACGCCACAATTCAGCACCCAAAGTTCAGATATAAAAAATGCCACATTTTTTTTATTTGGTTCCATATGGCTTTGAAACTTTGTAACCTGTTTTTATAATATACTAAGCTTGAATCATGCCAAGTTTTATTAGAATTGGTCAAGTTTTAGGCCCCTAATAGGCCCAAGACCACAATTAATGACCCCGCTTTTCGTTGTCCACGAATATAGTTCCTTTTAATTAGAGTGTATTTTTCCTTAATTTTTTTTTCTTTCCTTTCCTCACTCATTCCTTAAATCTTTTTGGGTGGAAATGAAAGAAGAGAGGTCAAATAAATTTTTGGATGTTGTATTTTAACTGATTTTGATATGGAATGAGTGATTAGGCCAAGTGCAAAAAGGTGATATTTGCAGTTTTCGGAACATCTCTCGACTTGTCAATAGGGGTATGGATGTGTATTGGCTAAATTTGTAAAAGTCATTGCTTCAATCTTTCTGAATTTTGGATATATATTTGGACTAGGACTATACATTACACACACAAAAAATTTGACAAAAGTGCATGGTGCAATTTTTTTAATGATGCATAAGGTTATAAAGAACTGATAGAGGAATTAATTGTGGTCTGTGGCCTAAGAGGTGCATTTCAGCAAATTTTGAATTTTTACTTTGGCATCTTTTCTGAATGATCTATTGGTATTGATTTGTCAAACTACATGAGAAGAAATGATTTTCACTTTCATTTGATAGAAATTTTGTGAAAAAGTCACTTTTCAGGTTAAATGCCCAAAATGTAGCTTTTTCACTTTTTTCACTATTTTTTCAAAAACCTGCATGCTTTATTTCTCTCGGACAGTTTTTTTCTGATATCTATTTGTGTTTGTGGTATTTATTTCAGTTGTTTAACTTATTTGTGAACTCTGAACACAAAAAAAAGTAGATAAAAACATAAAAAGAGTGCAAAATGTGCTGTTTTAATAGTCTAAGTCTAACGGTCAGTATACACAGCAGGTGAAATGTGAAGTTCTATGCACTTAAAAGTTGTATTCCAAAACAGATTGCACTGAACCTACATCAAAAACACTTATTACTGGTTGCTTAACCATTTCTGTGTCACAGACTACCTTTACTTTCTTCTGTTGGATAGCTAGGGGTTAAAATATTGGCCTTTTGAGGCTGAAATTTCATTCAGTTTTTAAACAGTAAAGTTAATAAACTTTGCATCAGACCATACTGTCTACATATATAGTTGAAAGTGACAGTCTTGTTACATCCAGGCTCCATGTTTTATCATATCTGAGCACAGATTTTAGCAAAAAGAAGTATATCTCCATCTCCCATATCATTTATATGCTTTTAAATATGCAAATGTGGGGAACGGCCTAAACTGGCAACCTGTTTTTTTAAGCATAACATTGCTAAAGACCATTTTATCCACATTTGTTATGCTATTTGAAACTTATATTTCCATTAAAAGTACATTTATAACCTGTTTAAGTTTTTTTGATAACTTAACAACTTCAGAAAATTGTGGTAAGTGAAAAATTTTACATTTGATATAAGGCCTCACCCTAATTGAAAACCTCTATTTTTTGGCACAGGCTCATATAAAATTAACTTCTGGTAATTTTTCATAAGTCTGATACATGAAGTATGCTTTCTGTTGCTTTGCATAGATGTTAACTTATACATAGAGACATTAAAAAGTGTTAGTTTTGGTATCTTTTGGTTTTTAGAAGCTCAAATTTGATAATTTTAATTGTTCTATTACAACGCCACAATTCAGCACCCAAAGTTCAGATATAAAAAATGCCACATTTTTTTTATTTGGTTCCATATGGCTTTGAAACTTTGTAACCTGTTTTTATAATATACTAAGCTTGAATCATGCCAAGTTTTATTAGAATTGGTCAAGTTTTAGGCCCCTAATAGGCCCAAGACCACAATTAATGACCCCGCTTTTCGTTGTCCACGAATATAGTTCCTTTTAATTAGAGTGTATTTTTCCTTAATTTTTTTTTCTTTCCTTTCCTCACTCATTCCTTAAATCTTTTTGGGTGGAAATGAAAGAAGAGAGGTCAAATAAATTTTTGGATGTTGTATTTTAACTGATTTTGATATGGAATGAGTGATTAGGCCAAGTGCAAAAAGGTGATATTTGCAGTTTTCGGAACATCTCTCGACTTGTCAATAGGGGTATGGATGTGTATTGGCTAAATTTGTAAAAGTCATTGCTTCAATCTTTCTGAATTTTGGATATATATTTGGACTAGGACTATACATTACACACACAAAAAATTTGACAAAAGTGCATGGTGCAATTTTTTTAATGATGCATAAGGTTATAAAGAACTGATAGAGGAATTAATTGTGGTCTGTGGCCTAAGAGGTGCATTTCAGCAAATTTTGAATTTTTACTTTGGCATCTTTTCTGAATGATCTATTGGTATTGATTTGTCAAACTACATGAGAAGAAATGATTTTCACTTTCATTTGATAGAAATTTTGTGAAAAAGTCACTTTTCAGGTTAAATGCCCAAAATGTAGCTTTTTCACTTTTTTCACTATTTTTTCAAAAACCTGCATGCTTTATTTCTCTCGGACAGTTTTTTTCTGATATCTATTTGTGTTTGTGGTATTTATTTCAGTTGTTTAACTTATTTGTGAACTCTGAACACAAAAAAAAGTAGATAAAAACATAAAAAGAGTGCAAAATGTGCTGTTTTAATAGTCTAAGTCTAACGGTCAGTATACACAGCAGGTGAAATGTGAAGTTCTATGCACTTAAAAGTTGTATTCCAAAACAGATTGCACTGAACCTACATCAAAAACACTTATTACTGGTTGCTTAACCATTTCTGTGTCACAGACTACCTTTACTTTCTTCTGTTGGATAGCTAGGGGTTAAAATATTGGCCTTTTGAGGCTGAAATTTCATTCAGTTTTTAAACAGTAAAGTTAATAAACTTTGCATCAGACCATACTGTCTACATATATAGTTGAAAGTGACAGTCTTGTTACATCCAGGCTCCATGTTTTATCATATCTGAGCACAGATTTTAGCAAAAAGAAGTATATCTCCATCTCCCATATCATTTATATGCTTTTAAATATGCAAATGTGGGGAACGGCCTAAACTGGCAACCTGTTTTTTTAAGCATAACATTGCTAAAGACCATTTTATCCACATTTGTTATGCTATTTGAAACTTATATTTCCATTAAAAGTACATTTATAACCTGTTTAAGTTTTTTTGATAACTTAACAACTTCAGAAAATTGTGGTAAGTGAAAAATTTTACATTTGATATAAGGCCTCACCCTAATTGAAAACCTCTATTTTTTGGCACAGGCTCATATAAAATTAACTTCTGGTCATTTTTCATAAGTCTGATACATGAAGTATGCTTTCTGTTGCTTTGCATAGATGTTAACTTATACATAGAGACATTAAAAAGTGTTAGTTTTGGTATCTTTTGGTTTTTAGAAGCTCAAATTTGATAATTTTAATTGTTCTATTACAACGCCACAATTCAGCACCCAAAGTTCAGATATAAAAAATGCCACATTTTTTTTATTTGGTTCCATATGGCTTTGAAACTTTGTAACCTGTTTTTATAATATACTAAGCTTGAATCATGCCAAGTTTTATTAGAATTGGTCAAGTTTTAGGCCCCTAATAGGCCCAAGACCACAATTAATGACCCCGCTTTTCGTTGTCCACGAATATAGTTCCTTTTAATTAGAGTGTATTTTTCCTTAATTTTTTTTTCTTTCCTTTCCTCACTCATTCCTTAAATCTTTTTGGGTGGAAATGAAAGAAGAGAGGTCAAATAAATTTTTGGATGTTGTATTTTAACTGATTTTGATATGGAATGAGTGATTAGGCCAAGTGCAAAAAGGTGATATTTGCAGTTTTCGGAACATCTCTCGACTTGTCAATAGGGGTATGGATGTGTATTGGCTAAATTTGTAAAAGTCATTGCTTCAATCTTTCTGAATTTTGGATATATATTTGGACTAGGACTATACATTACACACACAAAAAATTTGACAAAAGTGCATGGTGCAATTTTTTTAATGATGCATAAGGTTATAAAGAACTGATAGAGGAATTAATTGTGGTCTGTGGCCTAAGAGGTGCATTTCAGCAAATTTTGAATTTTTACTTTGGCATCTTTTCTGAATGATCTATTGGTATTGATTTGTCAAACTACATGAGAAGAAATGATTTTCACTTTCATTTGATAGAAATTTTGTGAAAAAGTCACTTTTCAGGTTAAATGCCCAAAATGTAGCTTTTTCACTTTTTTCACTATTTTTTCAAAAACCTGCATGCTTTATTTCTCTCGGACAGTTTTTTTCTGATATCTATTTGTGTTTGTGGTATTTATTTCAGTTGTTTAACTTATTTGTGAACTCTGAACACAAAAAAAAGTAGATAAAAACATAAAAAGAGTGCAAAATGTGCTGTTTTAATAGTCTAAGTCTAACGGTCAGTATACACAGCAGGTGAAATGTGAAGTTCTATGCACTTAAAAGTTGTATTCCAAAACAGATTGCACTGAACCTACATCAAAAACACTTATTACTGGTTGCTTAACCATTTCTGTGTCACAGACTACCTTTACTTTCTTCTGTTGGATAGCTAGGGGTTAAAATATTGGCCTTTTGAGGCTGAAATTTCATTCAGTTTTTAAACAGTAAAGTTAATAAACTTTGCATCAGACCATACTGTCTACATATATAGTTGAAAGTGACAGTCTTGTTACATCCAGGCTCCATGTTTTATCATATCTGAGCACAGATTTTAGCAAAAAGAAGTATATCTCCATCTCCCATATCATTTATATGCTTTTAAATATGCAAATGTGGGGAACGGCCTAAACTGGCAACCTGTTTTTTTAAGCATAACATTGCTAAAGACCATTTTATCCACATTTGTTATGCTATTTGAAACTTATATTTCCATTAAAAGTACATTTATAACCTGTTTAAGTTTTTTTGATAACTTAACAACTTCAGAAAATTGTGGTAAGTGAAAAATTTTACATTTGATATAAGGCCTCACCCTAATTGAAAACCTCTATTTTTTGGCACAGGCTCATATAAAATTAACTTCTGGTCATTTTTCATAAGTCTGATACATGAAGTATGCTTTCTGTTGCTTTGCATAGATGTTAACTTATACATAGAGACATTAAAAAGTGTTAGTTTTGGTATCTTTTGGTTTTTAGAAGCTCAAATTTGATAATTTTAATTGTTCTATTACAACGCCACAATTCAGCACCCAAAGTTCAGATATAAAAAATGCCACATTTTTTTTATTTGGTTCCATATGGCTTTGAAACTTTGTAACCTGTTTTTATAATATACTAAGCTTGAATCATGCCAAGTTTTATTAGAATTGGTCAAGTTTTAGGCCCCGAACCACAGTTTAATATTTTCTTTGCATATCAATAAAGCAATACATGTAAACATAATTACAAACAAAGCAAATTCCAGTTGAAAATCTGTGGTACTCCACATAATAACTGTGAGTTCTTTTGAAAACATTACTACTCTACTTATTAACAATATATTTTAATAAACATGATAAAAGGCTGAAATGACAAAGCAATAAAGTAAAAACTATCCTCTAGGGAGCGGAGGGTGGGAATAAATAATTTCCCAGAAAATTAGAATGTCTGCTCCAAGCAAGCGTTGCTTTCAGAATAATTATGTGCTTGTGCCTAAAACAAAAGCCCTGTTAATTAAGCGCTGATTGGTTAATTCAAATGCAGTGTTAATTTTGATTGGTTAATTAGGATAATCTCGAAAAGCAATTAGTAAACGAGATTTCACATGCAGCAGCAACTGGGAAACCCCCAAGCTGATTGGACCAAATAGCAGACAGGGATTCCCAATTAAAATTATATGTACCAGCATTGCACAAAAACGTATTGTGTATTAATAATCTATTTATACAAAATAGTTCCATTAATCCACATTACTAGTCCCCCCCAATCCTCCCTATATATTGCTCCTTAATCTATTTAGGGACTATGATGTGAATACTAAGATACTTTCCCTTTTGGGGCCCGAACCAAACGCTGAAAAGATACAGTGCAAATGAAGCATCTGTTTTACACTAATCAGAGATCAGTAAGGGGCCCAAGATATGTTAACCGGTTCTTAGTTAGAAGTATAAACTGAACAAACACAGGTTTGGGACAAAGAACCACAGTTTAATATTTTCTTTGCATATCAATAAAGCAATACATGTAAACATAATTACAAACAAAGCAAATTCCAGTTGAAAATCTGTGGTACTCCAAAGTAAAACCCCAAACCTGTGTATAAGAGGTGCATTTCAGCAAATTTTGAATTTTTACTTTGGCATCTTTTCTGAATGATCTATTGGTATTGATTTGTCAAACTACATGAGAAGAAATGATTTTCACTTTCATTTGATAGAAATTTTGTGAAAAAGTCACTTTTCAGGTTAAATGCCCAAAATGTAGCTTTTTCACTTTTTTCACTATTTTTTCAAAAACCTGCATGCTTTATTTCTCTCGGACAGTTTTTTTCTGATATCTATTTGTGTTTGTGGTATTTATTTCAGTTGTTTAACTTATTTGTGAACTCTGAACACAAAAAAAAGTAGATAAAAACATAAAAAGAGTGCAAAATGTGCTGTTTTAATAGTCTAAGTCTAACGGTCAGTATACACAGCAGGTGAAATGTGAAGTTCTATGCACTTAAAAGTTGTATTCCAAAACAGATTGCACTGAACCTACATCAAAAACACTTATTACTGGTTGCTTAACCATTTCTGTGTCACAGACTACCTTTACTTTCTTCTGTTGGATAGCTAGGGGTTAAAATATTGGCCTTTTGAGGCTGAAATTTCATTCAGTTTTTAAACAGTAAAGTTAATAAACTTTGCATCAGACCATACTGTCTACATATATAGTTGAAAGTGACAGTCTTGTTACATCCAGGCTCCATGTTTTATCATATCTGAGCACAGATTTTAGCAAAAAGAAGTATATCTCCATCTCCCATATCATTTATATGCTTTTAAATATGCAAATGTGGGGAACGGCCTAAACTGGCAACCTGTTTTTTTAAGCATAACATTGCTAAAGACCATTTTATCCACATTTGTTATGCTATTTGAAACTTATATTTCCATTAAAAGTACATTTATAACCTGTTTAAGTTTTTTTGATAACTTAACAACTTCAGAAAATTGTGGTAAGTGAAAAATTTTACATTTGATATAAGGCCTCACCCTAATTGAAAACCTCTATTTTTTGGCACAGGCTCATATAAAATTAACTTCTGGTCATTTTTCATAAGTCTGATACATGAAGTATGCTTTCTGTTGCTTTGCATAGATGTTAACTTATACATAGAGACATTAAAAAGTGTTAGTTTTGGTATCTTTTGGTTTTTAGAAGCTCAAATTTGATAATTTTAATTGTTCTATTACAACGCCACAATTCAGCACCCAAAGTTCAGATATAAAAAATGCCACATTTTTTTTATTTGGTTCCATATGGCTTTGAAACTTTGTAACCTGTTTTTATAATATACTAAGCTTGAATCATGCCAAGTTTTATTAGAATTGGTCAAGTTTTAGGCCCCTAATAGGCCCAAGACCACAATTAATGACCCCGCTTTTCGTTGTCCACGAATATAGTTCCTTTTAATTAGAGTGTATTTTTCCTTAATTTTTTTTTCTTTCCTTTCCTCACTCATTCCTTAAATCTTTTTGGGTGGAAATGAAAGAAGAGAGGTCAAATAAATTTTTGGATGTTGTATTTTAACTGATTTTGATATGGAATGAGTGATTAGGCCAAGTGCAAAAAGGTGATATTTGCAGTTTTCGGAACATCTCTCGACTTGTCAATAGGGGTATGGATGTGTATTGGCTAAATTTGTAAAAGTCATTGCTTCAATCTTTCTGAATTTTGGATATATATTTGGACTAGGACTATACATTACACACACAAAAAATTTGACAAAAGTGCATGGTGCAATTTTTTTAATGATGCATAAGGTTATAAAGAACTGATAGAGGAATTAATTGTGGTCTGTGGCCTAAGAGGTGCATTTCAGCAAATTTTGAATTTTTACTTTGGCATCTTTTCTGAATGATCTATTGGTATTGATTTGTCAAACTACATGAGAAGAAATGATTTTCACTTTCATTTGATAGAAATTTTGTGAAAAAGTCACTTTTCAGGTTAAATGCCCAAAATGTAGCTTTTTCACTTTTTTCACTATTTTTTCAAAAACCTGCATGCTTTATTTCTCTCGGACAGTTTTTTTCTGATATCTATTTGTGTTTGTGGTATTTATTTCAGTTGTTTAACTTATTTGTGAACTCTGAACACAAAAAAAAGTAGATAAAAACATAAAAAGAGTGCAAAATGTGCTGTTTTAATAGTCTAAGTCTAACGGTCAGTATACACAGCAGGTGAAATGTGAAGTTCTATGCACTTAAAAGTTGTATTCCAAAACAGATTGCACTGAACCTACATCAAAAACACTTATTACTGGTTGCTTAACCATTTCTGTGTCACAGACTACCTTTACTTTCTTCTGTTGGATAGCTAGGGGTTAAAATATTGGCCTTTTGAGGCTGAAATTTCATTCAGTTTTTAAACAGTAAAGTTAATAAACTTTGCATCAGACCATACTGTCTACATATATAGTTGAAAGTGACAGTCTTGTTACATCCAGGCTCCATGTTTTATCATATCTGAGCACAGATTTTAGCAAAAAGAAGTATATCTCCATCTCCCATATCATTTATATGCTTTTAAATATGCAAATGTGGGGAACGGCCTAAACTGGCAACCTGTTTTTTTAAGCATAACATTGCTAAAGACCATTTTATCCACATTTGTTATGCTATTTGAAACTTATATTTCCATTAAAAGTACATTTATAACCTGTTTAAGTTTTTTTGATAACTTAACAACTTCAGAAAATTGTGGTAAGTGAAAAATTTTACATTTGATATAAGGCCTCACCCTAATTGAAAACCTCTATTTTTTGGCACAGGCTCATATAAAATTAACTTCTGGTCATTTTTCATAAGTCTGATACATGAAGTATGCTTTCTGTTGCTTTGCATAGATGTTAACTTATACATAGAGACATTAAAAAGTGTTAGTTTTGGTATCTTTTGGTTTTTAGAAGCTCAAATTTGATAATTTTAATTGTTCTATTACAACGCCACAATTCAGCACCCAAAGTTCAGATATAAAAAATGCCACATTTTTTTTATTTGGTTCCATATGGCTTTGAAACTTTGTAACCTGTTTTTATAATATACTAAGCTTGAATCATGCCAAGTTTTATTAGAATTGGTCAAGTTTTAGGCCCCTAATAGGCCCAAGACCACAATTAATGACCCCGCTTTTCGTTGTCCACGAATATAGTTCCTTTTAATTAGAGTGTATTTTTCCTTAATTTTTTTTTCTTTCCTTTCCTCACTCATTCCTTAAATCTTTTTGGGTGGAAATGAAAGAAGAGAGGTCAAATAAATTTTTGGATGTTGTATTTTAACTGATTTTGATATGGAATGAGTGATTAGGCCAAGTGCAAAAAGGTGATATTTGCAGTTTTCGGAACATCTCTCGACTTGTCAATAGGGGTATGGATGTGTATTGGCTAAATTTGTAAAAGTCATTGCTTCAATCTTTCTGAATTTTGGATATATATTTGGACTAGGACTATACATTACACACACAAAAAATTTGACAAAAGTGCATGGTGCAATTTTTTTAATGATGCATAAGGTTATAAAGAACTGATAGAGGAATTAATTGTGGTCTGTGGCCTAAGAGGTGCATTTCAGCAAATTTTGAATTTTTACTTTGGCATCTTTTCTGAATGATCTATTGGTATTGATTTGTCAAACTACATGAGAAGAAATGATTTTCACTTTCATTTGATAGAAATTTTGTGAAAAAGTCACTTTTCAGGTTAAATGCCCAAAATGTAGCTTTTTCACTTTTTTCACTATTTTTTCAAAAACCTGCATGCTTTATTTCTCTCGGACAGTTTTTTTCTGATATCTATTTGTGTTTGTGGTATTTATTTCAGTTGTTTAACTTATTTGTGAACTCTGAACACAAAAAAAAGTAGATAAAAACATAAAAAGAGTGCAAAATGTGCTGTTTTAATAGTCTAAGTCTAACGGTCAGTATACACAGCAGGTGAAATGTGAAGTTCTATGCACTTAAAAGTTGTATTCCAAAACAGATTGCACTGAACCTACATCAAAAACACTTATTACTGGTTGCTTAACCATTTCTGTGTCACAGACTACCTTTACTTTCTTCTGTTGGATAGCTAGGGGTTAAAATATTGGCCTTTTGAGGCTGAAATTTCATTCAGTTTTTAAACAGTAAAGTTAATAAACTTTGCATCAGACCATACTGTCTACATATATAGTTGAAAGTGACAGTCTTGTTACATCCAGGCTCCATGTTTTATCATATCTGAGCACAGATTTTAGCAAAAAGAAGTATATCTCCATCTCCCATATCATTTATATGCTTTTAAATATGCAAATGTGGGGAACGGCCTAAACTGGCAACCTGTTTTTTTAAGCATAACATTGCTAAAGACCATTTTATCCACATTTGTTATGCTATTTGAAACTTATATTTCCATTAAAAGTACATTTATAACCTGTTTAAGTTTTTTTGATAACTTAACAACTTCAGAAAATTGTGGTAAGTGAAAAATTTTACATTTGATATAAGGCCTCACCCTAATTGAAAACCTCTATTTTTTGGCACAGGCTCATATAAAATTAACTTCTGGTCATTTTTCATAAGTCTGATACATGAAGTATGCTTTCTGTTGCTTTGCATAGATGTTAACTTATACATAGAGACATTAAAAAGTGTTAGTTTTGGTATCTTTTGGTTTTTAGAAGCTCAAATTTGATAATTTTAATTGTTCTATTACAACGCCACAATTCAGCACCCAAAGTTCAGATATAAAAAATGCCACATTTTTTTTATTTGGTTCCATATGGCTTTGAAACTTTGTAACCTGTTTTTATAATATACTAAGCTTGAATCATGCCAAGTTTTATTAGAATTGGTCAAGTTTTAGGCCCCTAATAGGCCCAAGACCACAATTAATGACCCCGCTTTTCGTTGTCCACGAATATAGTTCCTTTTAATTAGAGTGTATTTTTCCTTAATTTTTTTTTCTTTCCTTTCCTCACTCATTCCTTAAATCTTTTTGGGTGGAAATGAAAGAAGAGAGGTCAAATAAATTTTTGGATGTTGTATTTTAACTGATTTTGATATGGAATGAGTGATTAGGCCAAGTGCAAAAAGGTGATATTTGCAGTTTTCGGAACATCTCTCGACTTGTCAATAGGGGTATGGATGTGTATTGGCTAAATTTGTAAAAGTCATTGCTTCAATCTTTCTGAATTTTGGATATATATTTGGACTAGGACTATACATTACACACACAAAAAATTTGACAAAAGTGCATGGTGCAATTTTTTTAATGATGCATAAGGTTATAAAGAACTGATAGAGGAATTAATTGTGGTCTGTGGCCTAAGAGGTGCATTTCAGCAAATTTTGAATTTTTACTTTGGCATCTTTTCTGAATGATCTATTGGTATTGATTTGTCAAACTACATGAGAAGAAATGATTTTCACTTTCATTTGATAGAAATTTTGTGAAAAAGTCACTTTTCAGGTTAAATGCCCAAAATGTAGCTTTTTCACTTTTTTCACTATTTTTTCAAAAACCTGCATGCTTTATTTCTCTCGGACAGTTTTTTTCTGATATCTATTTGTGTTTGTGGTATTTATTTCAGTTGTTTAACTTATTTGTGAACTCTGAACACAAAAAAAAGTAGATAAAAACATAAAAAGAGTGCAAAATGTGCTGTTTTAATAGTCTAAGTCTAACGGTCAGTATACACAGCAGGTGAAATGTGAAGTTCTATGCACTTAAAAGTTGTATTCCAAAACAGATTGCACTGAACCTACATCAAAAACACTTATTACTGGTTGCTTAACCATTTCTGTGTCACAGACTACCTTTACTTTCTTCTGTTGGATAGCTAGGGGTTAAAATATTGGCCTTTTGAGGCTGAAATTTCATTCAGTTTTTAAACAGTAAAGTTAATAAACTTTGCATCAGACCATACTGTCTACATATATAGTTGAAAGTGACAGTCTTGTTACATCCAGGCTCCATGTTTTATCATATCTGAGCACAGATTTTAGCAAAAAGAAGTATATCTCCATCTCCCATATCATTTATATGCTTTTAAATATGCAAATGTGGGGAACGGCCTAAACTGGCAACCTGTTTTTTTAAGCATAACATTGCTAAAGACCATTTTATCCACATTTGTTATGCTATTTGAAACTTATATTTCCATTAAAAGTACATTTATAACCTGTTTAAGTTTTTTTGATAACTTAACAACTTCAGAAAATTGTGGTAAGTGAAAAATTTTACATTTGATATAAGGCCTCACCCTAATTGAAAACCTCTATTTTTTGGCACAGGCTCATATAAAATTAACTTCTGGTCATTTTTCATAAGTCTGATACATGAAGTATGCTTTCTGTTGCTTTGCATAGATGTTAACTTATACATAGAGACATTAAAAAGTGTTAGTTTTGGTATCTTTTGGTTTTTAGAAGCTCAAATTTGATAATTTTAATTGTTCTATTACAACGCCACAATTCAGCACCCAAAGTTCAGATATAAAAAATGCCACATTTTTTTTATTTGGTTCCATATGGCTTTGAAACTTTGTAACCTGTTTTTATAATATACTAAGCTTGAATCATGCCAAGTTTTATTAGAATTGGTCAAGTTTTAGGCCCCTAATAGGCCCAAGACCACAATTAATGACCCCGCTTTTCGTTGTCCACGAATATAGTTCCTTTTAATTAGAGTGTATTTTTCCTTAATTTTTTTTTCTTTCCTTTCCTCACTCATTCCTTAAATCTTTTTGGGTGGAAATGAAAGAAGAGAGGTCAAATAAATTTTTGGATGTTGTATTTTAACTGATTTTGATATGGAATGAGTGATTAGGCCAAGTGCAAAAAGGTGATATTTGCAGTTTTCGGAACATCTCTCGACTTGTCAATAGGGGTATGGATGTGTATTGGCTAAATTTGTAAAAGTCATTGCTTCAATCTTTCTGAATTTTGGATATATATTTGGACTAGGACTATACATTACACACACAAAAAATTTGACAAAAGTGCATGGTGCAATTTTTTTAATGATGCATAAGGTTATAAAGAACTGATAGAGGAATTAATTGTGGTCTGTGGCCTAAGAGGTGCATTTCAGCAAATTTTGAATTTTTACTTTGGCATCTTTTCTGAATGATCTATTGGTATTGATTTGTCAAACTACATGAGAAGAAATGATTTTCACTTTCATTTGATAGAAATTTTGTGAAAAAGTCACTTTTCAGGTTAAATGCCCAAAATGTAGCTTTTTCACTTTTTTCACTATTTTTTCAAAAACCTGCATGCTTTATTTCTCTCGGACAGTTTTTTTCTGATATCTATTTGTGTTTGTGGTATTTATTTCAGTTGTTTAACTTATTTGTGAACTCTGAACACAAAAAAAAGTAGATAAAAACATAAAAAGAGTGCAAAATGTGCTGTTTTAATAGTCTAAGTCTAACGGTCAGTATACACAGCAGGTGAAATGTGAAGTTCTATGCACTTAAAAGTTGTATTCCAAAACAGATTGCACTGAACCTACATCA
Organism: Mytilus galloprovincialis; assembly: GCF_965363235.1. Lineage (NCBI taxonomy): Eukaryota > Metazoa > Mollusca > Bivalvia > Mytilida > Mytilidae > Mytilus > Mytilus galloprovincialis. The sequence continues at coordinate 33,139 of NW_027468033.1, forward strand.
AAAACACTTATTACTGGTTGCTTAACCATTTCTGTGTCACAGACTACCTTTACTTTCTTCTGTTGGATAGCTAGGGGTTAAAATATTGGCCTTTTGAGGCTGAAATTTCATTCAGTTTTTAAACAGTAAAGTTAATAAACTTTGCATCAGACCATACTGTCTACATATATAGTTGAAAGTGACAGTCTTGTTACATCCAGGCTCCATGTTTTATCATATCTGAGCACAGATTTTAGCAAAAAGAAGTATATCTCCATCTCCCATATCATTTATATGCTTTTAAATATGCAAATGTGGGGAACGGCCTAAACTGGCAACCTGTTTTTTTAAGCATAACATTGCTAAAGACCATTTTATCCACATTTGTTATGCTATTTGAAACTTATATTTCCATTAAAAGTACATTTATAACCTGTTTAAGTTTTTTTGATAACTTAACAACTTCAGAAAATTGTGGTAAGTGAAAAATTTTACATTTGATATAAGGCCTCACCCTAATTGAAAACCTCTATTTTTTGGCACAGGCTCATATAAAATTAACTTCTGGTCATTTTTCATAAGTCTGATACATGAAGTATGCTTTCTGTTGCTTTGCATAGATGTTAACTTATACATAGAGACATTAAAAAGTGTTAGTTTTGGTATCTTTTGGTTTTTAGAAGCTCAAATTTGATAATTTTAATTGTTCTATTACAACGCCACAATTCAGCACCCAAAGTTCAGATATAAAAAATGCCACATTTTTTTTATTTGGTTCCATATGGCTTTGAAACTTTGTAACCTGTTTTTATAATATACTAAGCTTGAATCATGCCAAGTTTTATTAGAATTGGTCAAGTTTTAGGCCCCTAATAGGCCCAAGACCACAATTAATGACCCCGCTTTTCGTTGTCCACGAATATAGTTCCTTTTAATTAGAGTGTATTTTTCCTTAATTTTTTTTTCTTTCCTTTCCTCACTCATTCCTTAAATCTTTTTGGGTGGAAATGAAAGAAGAGAGGTCAAATAAATTTTTGGATGTTGTATTTTAACTGATTTTGATATGGAATGAGTGATTAGGCCAAGTGCAAAAAGGTGATATTTGCAGTTTTCGGAACATCTCTCGACTTGTCAATAGGGGTATGGATGTGTATTGGCTAAATTTGTAAAAGTCATTGCTTCAATCTTTCTGAATTTTGGATATATATTTGGACTAGGACTATACATTACACACACAAAAAATTTGACAAAAGTGCATGGTGCAATTTTTTTAATGATGCATAAGGTTATAAAGAACTGATAGAGGAATTAATTGTGGTCTGTGGCCTAAGAGGTGCATTTCAGCAAATTTTGAATTTTTACTTTGGCATCTTTTCTGAATGATCTATTGGTATTGATTTGTCAAACTACATGAGAAGAAATGATTTTCACTTTCATTTGATAGAAATTTTGTGAAAAAGTCACTTTTCAGGTTAAATGCCCAAAATGTAGCTTTTTCACTTTTTTCACTATTTTTTCAAAAACCTGCATGCTTTATTTCTCTCGGACAGTTTTTTTCTGATATCTATTTGTGTTTGTGGTATTTATTTCAGTTGTTTAACTTATTTGTGAACTCTGAACACAAAAAAAAGTAGATAAAAACATAAAAAGAGTGCAAAATGTGCTGTTTTAATAGTCTAAGTCTAACGGTCAGTATACACAGCAGGTGAAATGTGAAGTTCTATGCACTTAAAAGTTGTATTCCAAAACAGATTGCACTGAACCTACATCAAAAACACTTATTACTGGTTGCTTAACCATTTCTGTGTCACAGACTACCTTTACTTTCTTCTGTTGGATAGCTAGGGGTTAAAATATTGGCCTTTTGAGGCTGAAATTTCATTCAGTTTTTAAACAGTAAAGTTAATAAACTTTGCATCAGACCATACTGTCTACATATATAGTTGAAAGTGACAGTCTTGTTACATCCAGGCTCCATGTTTTATCATATCTGAGCACAGATTTTAGCAAAAAGAAGTATATCTCCATCTCCCATATCATTTATATGCTTTTAAATATGCAAATGTGGGGAACGGCCTAAACTGGCAACCTGTTTTTTTAAGCATAACATTGCTAAAGACCATTTTATCCACATTTGTTATGCTATTTGAAACTTATATTTCCATTAAAAGTACATTTATAACCTGTTTAAGTTTTTTTGATAACTTAACAACTTCAGAAAATTGTGGTAAGTGAAAAATTTTACATTTGATATAAGGCCTCACCCTAATTGAAAACCTCTATTTTTTGGCACAGGCTCATATAAAATTAACTTCTGGTCATTTTTCATAAGTCTGATACATGAAGTATGCTTTCTGTTGCTTTGCATAGATGTTAACTTATACATAGAGACATTAAAAAGTGTTAGTTTTGGTATCTTTTGGTTTTTAGAAGCTCAAATTTGATAATTTTAATTGTTCTATTACAACGCCACAATTCAGCACCCAAAGTTCAGATATAAAAAATGCCACATTTTTTTTATTTGGTTCCATATGGCTTTGAAACTTTGTAACCTGTTTTTATAATATACTAAGCTTGAATCATGCCAAGTTTTATTAGAATTGGTCAAGTTTTAGGCCCCTAATAGGCCCAAGACCACAATTAATGACCCCGCTTTTCGTTGTCCACGAATATAGTTCCTTTTAATTAGAGTGTATTTTTCCTTAATTTTTTTTTCTTTCCTTTCCTCACTCATTCCTTAAATCTTTTTGGGTGGAAATGAAAGAAGAGAGGTCAAATAAATTTTTGGATGTTGTATTTTAACTGATTTTGATATGGAATGAGTGATTAGGCCAAGTGCAAAAAGGTGATATTTGCAGTTTTCGGAACATCTCTCGACTTGTCAATAGGGGTATGGATGTGTATTGGCTAAATTTGTAAAAGTCATTGCTTCAATCTTTCTGAATTTTGGATATATATTTGGACTAGGACTATACATTACACACACAAAAAATTTGACAAAAGTGCATGGTGCAATTTTTTTAATGATGCATAAGGTTATAAAGAACTGATAGAGGAATTAATTGTGGTCTGTGGCCTAAGAGGTGCATTTCAGCAAATTTTGAATTTTTACTTTGGCATCTTTTCTGAATGATCTATTGGTATTGATTTGTCAAACTACATGAGAAGAAATGATTTTCACTTTCATTTGATAGAAATTTTGTGAAAAAGTCACTTTTCAGGTTAAATGCCCAAAATGTAGCTTTTTCACTTTTTTCACTATTTTTTCAAAAACCTGCATGCTTTATTTCTCTCGGACAGTTTTTTTCTGATATCTATTTGTGTTTGTGGTATTTATTTCAGTTGTTTAACTTATTTGTGAACTCTGAACACAAAAAAAAGTAGATAAAAACATAAAAAGAGTGCAAAATGTGCTGTTTTAATAGTCTAAGTCTAACGGTCAGTATACACAGCAGGTGAAATGTGAAGTTCTATGCACTTAAAAGTTGTATTCCAAAACAGATTGCACTGAACCTACATCAAAAACACTTATTACTGGTTGCTTAACCATTTCTGTGTCACAGACTACCTTTACTTTCTTCTGTTGGATAGCTAGGGGTTAAAATATTGGCCTTTTGAGGCTGAAATTTCATTCAGTTTTTAAACAGTAAAGTTAATAAACTTTGCATCAGACCATACTGTCTACATATATAGTTGAAAGTGACAGTCTTGTTACATCCAGGCTCCATGTTTTATCATATCTGAGCACAGATTTTAGCAAAAAGAAGTATATCTCCATCTCCCATATCATTTATATGCTTTTAAATATGCAAATGTGGGGAACGGCCTAAACTGGCAACCTGTTTTTTTAAGCATAACATTGCTAAAGACCATTTTATCCACATTTGTTATGCTATTTGAAACTTATATTTCCATTAAAAGTACATTTATAACCTGTTTAAGTTTTTTTGATAACTTAACAACTTCAGAAAATTGTGGTAAGTGAAAAATTTTACATTTGATATAAGGCCTCACCCTAATTGAAAACCTCTATTTTTTGGCACAGGCTCATATAAAATTAACTTCTGGTCATTTTTCATAAGTCTGATACATGAAGTATGCTTTCTGTTGCTTTGCATAGATGTTAACTTATACATAGAGACATTAAAAAGTGTTAGTTTTGGTATCTTTTGGTTTTTAGAAGCTCAAATTTGATAATTTTAATTGTTCTATTACAACGCCACAATTCAGCACCCAAAGTTCAGATATAAAAAATGCCACATTTTTTTTATTTGGTTCCATATGGCTTTGAAACTTTGTAACCTGTTTTTATAATATACTAAGCTTGAATCATGCCAAGTTTTATTAGAATTGGTCAAGTTTTAGGCCCCTAATAGGCCCAAGACCACAATTAATGACCCCGCTTTTCGTTGTCCACGAATATAGTTCCTTTTAATTAGAGTGTATTTTTCCTTAATTTTTTTTTCTTTCCTTTCCTCACTCATTCCTTAAATCTTTTTGGGTGGAAATGAAAGAAGAGAGGTCAAATAAATTTTTGGATGTTGTATTTTAACTGATTTTGATATGGAATGAGTGATTAGGCCAAGTGCAAAAAGGTGATATTTGCAGTTTTCGGAACATCTCTCGACTTGTCAATAGGGGTATGGATGTGTATTGGCTAAATTTGTAAAAGTCATTGCTTCAATCTTTCTGAATTTTGGATATATATTTGGACTAGGACTATACATTACACACACAAAAAATTTGACAAAAGTGCATGGTGCAATTTTTTTAATGATGCATAAGGTTATAAAGAACTGATAGAGGAATTAATTGTGGTCTGTGGCCTAAGAGGTGCATTTCAGCAAATTTTGAATTTTTACTTTGGCATCTTTTCTGAATGATCTATTGGTATTGATTTGTCAAACTACATGAGAAGAAATGATTTTCACTTTCATTTGATAGAAATTTTGTGAAAAAGTCACTTTTCAGGTTAAATGCCCAAAATGTAGCTTTTTCACTTTTTTCACTATTTTTTCAAAAACCTGCATGCTTTATTTCTCTCGGACAGTTTTTTTCTGATATCTATTTGTGTTTGTGGTATTTATTTCAGTTGTTTAAATTATTTGTGAACTCTGAACACAAAAAAAAGTAGATAAAAACATAAAAAGAGTGCAAAATGTGCTGTTTTAATAGTCTAAGTCTAACGGTCAGTATACACAGCAGGTGAAATGTGAAGTTCTATGCACTTAAAAGTTGTATTCCAAAACAGATTGCACTGAACCTACATCAAAAACACTTATTACTGGTTGCTTAACCATTTCTGTGTCACAGACTACCTTTACTTTCTTCTGTTGGATAGCTAGGGGTTAAAATATTGGCCTTTTGAGGCTGAAATTTCATTCAGTTTTTAAACAGTAAAGTTAATAAACTTTGCATCAGACCATACTGTCTACATATATAGTTGAAAGTGACAGTCTTGTTACATCCAGGCTCCATGTTTTATCATATCTGAGCACAGATTTTAGCAAAAAGAAGTATATCTCCATCTCCCATATCATTTATATGCTTTTAAATATGCAAATGTGGGGAACGGCCTAAACTGGCAACCTGTTTTTTTAAGCATAACATTGCTAAAGACCATTTTATCCACATTTGTTATGCTATTTGAAACTTATATTTCCATTAAAAGTACATTTATAACCTGTTTAAGTTTTTTTGATAACTTAACAACTTCAGAAAATTGTGGTAAGTGAAAAATTTTACATTTGATATAAGGCCTCACCCTAATTGAAAACCTCTATTTTTTGGCACAGGCTCATATAAAATTAACTTCTGGTCATTTTTCATAAGTCTGATACATGAAGTATGCTTTCTGTTGCTTTGCATAGATGTTAACTTATACATAAAGACATTAAAAAGTGTTAGTTTTGGTATCTTTTGGTTTTTAGAAGCTCAAATTTGATAATTTTAATTGTTCTATTACAACGCCACAATTCAGCACCCAAAGTTCAGATATAAAAAATGCCACATTTTTTTTATTTGGTTCCATATGGCTTTGAAACTTTGTAACCTGTTTTTATAATATACTAAGCTTGAATCATGCCAAGTTTTATTAGAATTGGTCAAGTTTTAGGCCCCTAATAGGCCCAAGACCACAAGTAATGACCCCGCTTTTCGTTGTCCACGAATATAGTTCCTTTTAATTAGAGTGTATTTTTCCTTAATTTTTTTTTCTTTCCTTTCCTCACTCATTCCTTAAATCTTTTTGGGTGGAAATGAAAGAAGAGAGGTCAAATAAATTTTTGGATGTTGTATTTTAACTGATTTTGATATGGAATGAGTGATTAGGCCAAGTGCAAAAAGGTGATATTTGCAGTTTTCGGAACATCTCTCGACTTGTCAATAGGGGTATGGATGTGTATTGGCTAAATTTGTAAAAGTCATTGCTTCAATCTTTCTGAATTTTGGATATATATTTGGACTAGGACTATACATTACACACACAAAAAATTTGACAAAAGTGCATGGTGCAATTTTTTTAATGATGCATAAGGTTATAAAGAACTGATAGAGGAATTAATTGTGGTCTGTGGCCTAAGAGGTGCATTTCAGCAAATTTTGAATTTTTACTTTGGCATCTTTTCTGAATGATCTATTGGTATTGATTTGTCAAACTACATGAGAAGAAATGATTTTCACTTTCATTTGATAGAAATTTTGTGAAAAAGTCACTTTTCAGGTTAAATGCCCAAAATGTAGCTTTTTCACTTTTTTCACTATTTTTTCAAAAACCTGCATGCTTTATTTCTCTCGGACAGTTTTTTTCTGATATCTATTTGTGTTTGTGGTATTTATTTCAGTTGTTTAACTTATTTGTGAACTCTGAACACAAAAAAAAGTAGATAAAAACATAAAAAGAGTGCAAAATGTGCTGTTTTAATAGTCTAAGTCTAACGGTCAGTATACACAGCAGGTGAAATGTGAAGTTCTATGCACTTAAAAGTTGTATTCCAAAACAGATTGCACTGAACCTACATCAAAAACACTTATTACTGGTTGCTTAACCATTTCTGTGTCACAGACTACCTTTACTTTCTTCTGTTGGATAGCTAGGGGTTAAAATATTGGCCTTTTGAGGCTGAAATTTCATTCAGTTTTTAAACAGTAAAGTTAATAAACTTTGCATCAGACCATACTGTCTACATATATAGTTGAAAGTGACAGTCTTGTTACATCCAGGCTCCATGTTTTATCATATCTGAGCACAGATTTTAGCAAAAAGAAGTATATCTCCATCTCCCATATCATTTATATGCTTTTAAATATGCAAATGTGGGGAACGGCCTAAACTGGCAACCTGTTTTTTTAAGCATAACATTGCTAAAGACCATTTTATCCACATTTGTTATGCTATTTGAAACTTATATTTCCATTAAAAGTACATTTATAACCTGTTTAAGTTTTTTTGATAACTTAACAACTTCAGAAAATTGTGGTAAGTGAAAAATTTTACATTTGATATAAGGCCTCACCCTAATTGAAAACCTCTATTTTTTGGCACAGGCTCATATAAAATTAACTTCTGGTCATTTTTCATAAGTCTGATACATGAAGTATGCTTTCTGTTGCTTTGCATAGATGTTAACTTATACATAAAGACATTAAAAAGTGTTAGTTTTGGTATCTTTTGGTTTTTAGAAGCTCAAATTTGATAATTTTAATTGTTCTATTACAACGCCACAATTCAGCACCCAAAGTTCAGATATAAAAAATGCCACATTTTTTTTATTTGGTTCCATATGGCTTTGAAACTTTGTAACCTGTTTTTATAATATACTAAGCTTGAATCATGCCAAGTTTTATTAGAATTGGTCAAGTTTTAGGCCCCTAATAGGCCCAAGACCACAAGTAATGACCCCGCTTTTCGTTGTCCACGAATATAGTTCCTTTTAATTAGAGTGTATTTTTCCTTAATTTTTTTTTCTTTCCTTTCCTCACTCATTCCTTAAATCTTTTTGGGTGGAAATGAAAGAAGAGAGGTCAAATAAATTTTTGGATGTTGTATTTTAACTGATTTTGATATGGAATGAGTGATTAGGCCAAGTGCAAAAAGGTGATATTTGCAGTTTTCGGAACATCTCTCGACTTGTCAATAGGGGTATGGATGTGTATTGGCTAAATTTGTAAAAGTCATTGCTTCAATCTTTCTGAATTTTGGATATATATTTGGACTAGGACTATACATTACACACACAAAAAATTTGACAAAAGTGCATGGTGCAATTTTTTTAATGATGCATAAGGTTATAAAGAACTGATAGAGGAATTAATTGTGGTCTGTGGCCTAAGAGGTGCATTTCAGCAAATTTTGAATTTTTACTTTGGCATCTTTTCTGAATGATCTATTGGTATTGATTTGTCAAACTACATGAGAAGAAATGATTTTCACTTTCATTTGATAGAAATTTTGTGAAAAAGTCACTTTTCAGGTTAAATGCCCAAAATGTAGCTTTTTCACTTTTTTCACTATTTTTTCAAAAACCTGCATGCTTTATTTCTCTCGGACAGTTTTTTTCTGATATCTATTTGTGTTTGTGGTATTTATTTCAGTTGTTTAACTTATTTGTGAACTCTGAACACAAAAAAAAGTAGATAAAAACATAAAAAGAGTGCAAAATGTGCTGTTTTAATAGTCTAAGTCTAACGGTCAGTATACACAGCAGGTGAAATGTGAAGTTCTATGCACTTAAAAGTTGTATTCCAAAACAGATTGCACTGAACCTACATCAAAAACACTTATTACTGGTTGCTTAACCATTTCTGTGTCACAGACTACCTTTACTTTCTTCTGTTGGATAGCTAGGGGTTAAAATATTGGCCTTTTGAGGCTGAAATTTCATTCAGTTTTTAAACAGTAAAGTTAATAAACTTTGCATCAGACCATACTGTCTACATATATAGTTGAAAGTGACAGTCTTGTTACATCCAGGCTCCATGTTTTATCATATCTGAGCACAGATTTTAGCAAAAAGAAGTATATCTCCATCTCCCATATCATTTATATGCTTTTAAATATGCAAATGTGGGGAACGGCCTAAACTGGCAACCTGTTTTTTTAAGCATAACATTGCTAAAGACCATTTTATCCACATTTGTTATGCTATTTGAAACTTATATTTCCATTAAAAGTACATTTATAACCTGTTTAAGTTTTTTTGATAACTTAACAACTTCAGAAAATTGTGGTAAGTGAAAAATTTTACATTTGATATAAGGCCTCACCCTAATTGAAAACCTCTATTTTTTGGCACAGGCTCATATAAAATTAACTTCTGGTCATTTTTCATAAGTCTGATACATGAAGTATGCTTTCTGTTGCTTTGCATAGATGTTAACTTATACATAGAGACATTAAAAAGTGTTAGTTTTGGTATCTTTTGGTTTTTAGAAGCTCAAATTTGATAATTTTAATTGTTCTATTACAACGCCACAATTCAGCACCCAAAGTTCAGATATAAAAAATGCCACATTTTTTTTATTTGGTTCCATATGGCTTTGAAACTTTGTAACCTGTTTTTATAATATACTAAGCTTGAATCATGCCAAGTTTTATTAGAATTGGTCAAGTTTTAGGCCCCTAATAGGCCCAAGACCACAATTAATGACCCCGCTTTTCGTTGTCCACGAATATAGTTCCTTTTAATTAGAGTGTATTTTTCCTTAATTTTTTTTTCTTTCCTTTCCTCACTCATTCCTTAAATCTTTTTGGGTGGAAATGAAAGAAGAGAGGTCAAATAAATTTTTGGATGTTGTATTTTAACTGATTTTGATATGGAATGAGTGATTAGGCCAAGTGCAAAAAGGTGATATTTGCAGTTTTCGGAACATCTCTCGACTTGTCAATAGGGGTATGGATGTGTATTGGCTAAATTTGTAAAAGTCATTGCTTCAATCTTTCTGAATTTTGGATATATATTTGGACTAGGACTATACATTACACACACAAAAAATTTGACAAAAGTGCATGGTGCAATTTTTTTAATGATGCATAAGGTTATAAAGAACTGATAGAGGAATTAATTGTGGTCTGTGGCCTAAGAGGTGCATTTCAGCAAATTTTGAATTTTTACTTTGGCATCTTTTCTGAATGATCTATTGGTATTGATTTGTCAAACTACATGAGAAGAAATGATTTTCACTTTCATTTGATAGAAATTTTGTGAAAAAGTCACTTTTCAGGTTAAATGCCCAAAATGTAGCTTTTTCACTTTTTTCACTATTTTTTCAAAAACCTGCATGCTTTATTTCTCTCGGACAGTTTTTTTCTGATATCTATTTGTGTTTGTGGTATTTATTTCAGTTGTTTAACTTATTTGTGAACTCTGAACACAAAAAAAAGTAGATAAAAACATAAAAAGAGTGCAAAATGTGCTGTTTTAATAGTCTAAGTCTAACGGTCAGTATACACAGCAGGTGAAATGTGAAGTTCTATGCACTTAAAAGTTGTATTCCAAAACAGATTGCACTGAACCTACATCAAAAACACTTATTACTGGTTGCTTAACCATTTCTGTGTCACAGACTACCTTTACTTTCTTCTGTTGGATAGCTAGGGGTTAAAATATTGGCCTTTTGAGGCTGAAATTTCATTCAGTTTTTAAACAGTAAAGTTAATAAACTTTGCATCAGACCATACTGTCTACATATATAGTTGAAAGTGACAGTCTTGTTACATCCAGGCTCCATGTTTTATCATATCTGAGCACAGATTTTAGCAAAAAGAAGTATATCTCCATCTCCCATATCATTTATATGCTTTTAAATATGCAAATGTGGGGAACGGCCTAAACTGGCAACCTGTTTTTTTAAGCATAACATTGCTAAAGACCATTTTATCCACATTTGTTATGCTATTTGAAACTTATATTTCCATTAAAAGTACATTTATAACCTGTTTAAGTTTTTTTGATAACTTAACAACTTCAGAAAATTGTGGTAAGTGAAAAATTTTACATTTGATATAAGGCCTCACCCTAATTGAAAACCTCTATTTTTTGGCACAGGCTCATATAAAATTAACTTCTGGTCATTTTTCATAAGTCTGATACATGAAGTATGCTTTCTGTTGCTTTGCATAGATGTTAACTTATACATAGAGACATTAAAAAGTGTTAGTTTTGGTATCTTTTGGTTTTTAGAAGCTCAAATTTGATAATTTTAATTGTTCTATTACAACGCCACAATTCAGCACCCAAAGTTCAGATATAAAAAATGCCACATTTTTTTTATTTGGTTCCATATGGCTTTGAAACTTTGTAACCTGTTTTTATAATATACTAAGCTTGAATCATGCCAAGTTTTATTAGAATTGGTCAAGTTTTAGGCCCCTAATAGGCCCAAGACCACAATTAATGACCCCGCTTTTCGTTGTCCACGAATATAGTTCCTTTTAATTAGAGTGTATTTTTCCTTAATTTTTTTTTCTTTCCTTTCCTCACTCATTCCTTAAATCTTTTTGGGTGGAAATGAAAGAAGAGAGGTCAAATAAATTTTTGGATGTTGTATTTTAACTGATTTTGATATGGAATGAGTGATTAGGCCAAGTGCAAAAAGGTGATATTTGCAGTTTTCGGAACATCTCTCGACTTGTCAATAGGGGTATGGATGTGTATTGGCTAAATTTGTAAAAGTCATTGCTTCAATCTTTCTGAATTTTGGATATATATTTGGACTAGGACTATACATTACACACACAAAAAATTTGACAAAAGTGCATGGTGCAATTTTTTTAATGATGCATAAGGTTATAAAGAACTGATAGAGGAATTAATTGTGGTCTGTGGCCTAAGAGGTGCATTTCAGCAAATTTTGAATTTTTACTTTGGCATCTTTTCTGAATGATCTATTGGTATTGATTTGTCAAACTACATGAGAAGAAATGATTTTCACTTTCATTTGATAGAAATTTTGTGAAAAAGTCACTTTTCAGGTTAAATGCCCAAAATGTAGCTTTTTCACTTTTTTCACTATTTTTTCAAAAACCTGCATGCTTTATTTCTCTCGGACAGTTTTTTTCTGATATCTATTTGTGTTTGTGGTATTTATTTCAGTTGTTTAACTTATTTGTGAACTCTGAACACAAAAAAAAGTAGATAAAAACATAAAAAGAGTGCAAAATGTGCTGTTTTAATAGTCTAAGTCTAACGGTCAGTATACACAGCAGGTGAAATGTGAAGTTCTATGCACTTAAAAGTTGTATTCCAAAACAGATTGCACTGAACCTACATCAAAAACACTTATTACTGGTTGCTTAACCATTTCTGTGTCACAGACTACCTTTACTTTCTTCTGTTGGATAGCTAGGGGTTAAAATATTGGCCTTTTGAGGCTGAAATTTCATTCAGTTTTTAAACAGTAAAGTTAATAAACTTTGCATCAGACCATACTGTCTACATATATAGTTGAAAGTGACAGTCTTGTTACATCCAGGCTCCATGTTTTATCATATCTGAGCACAGATTTTAGCAAAAAGAAGTATATCTCCATCTCCCATATCATTTATATGCTTTTAAATATGCAAATGTGGGGAACGGCCTAAACTGGCAACCTGTTTTTTTAAGCATAACATTGCTAAAGACCATTTTATCCACATTTGTTATGCTATTTGAAACTTATATTTCCATTAAAAGTACATTTATAACCTGTTTAAGTTTTTTTGATAACTTAACAACTTCAGAAAATTGTGGTAAGTGAAAAATTTTACATTTGATATAAGGCCTCACCCTAATTGAAAACCTCTATTTTTTGGCACAGGCTCATATAAAATTAACTTCTGGTCATTTTTCATAAGTCTGATACATGAAGTATGCTTTCTGTTGCTTTGCATAGATGTTAACTTATACATAGAGACATTAAAAAGTGTTAGTTTTGGTATCTTTTGGTTTTTAGAAGCTCAAATTTGATAATTTTAATTGTTCTATTACAACGCCACAATTCAGCACCCAAAGTTCAGATATAAAAAATGCCACATTTTTTTTATTTGGTTCCATATGGCTTTGAAACTTTGTAACCTGTTTTTATAATATACTAAGCTTGAATCATGCCAAGTTTTATTAGAATTGGTCAAGTTTTAGGCCCCTAATAGGCCCAAGACCACAATTAATGACCCCGCTTTTCGTTGTCCACGAATATAGTTCCTTTTAATTAGAGTGTATTTTTCCTTAATTTTTTTTTCTTTCCTTTCCTCACTCATTCCTTAAATCTTTTTGGGTGGAAATGAAAGAAGAGAGGTCAAATAAATTTTTGGATGTTGTATTTTAACTGATTTTGATATGGAATGAGTGATTAGGCCAAGTGCAAAAAGGTGATATTTGCAGTTTTCGGAACATCTCTCGACTTGTCAATAGGGGTATGGATGTGTATTGGCTAAATTTGTAAAAGTCATTGCTTCAATCTTTCTGAATTTTGGATATATATTTGGACTAGGACTATACATTACACACACAAAAAATTTGACAAAAGTGCATGGTGCAATTTTTTTAATGATGCATAAGGTTATAAAGAACTGATAGAGGAATTAATTGTGGTCTGTGGCCTAAGAGGTGCATTTCAGCAAATTTTGAATTTTTACTTTGGCATCTTTTCTGAATGATCTATTGGTATTGATTTGTCAAACTACATGAGAAGAAATGATTTTCACTTTCATTTGATAGAAATTTTGTGAAAAAGTCACTTTTCAGGTTAAATGCCCAAAATGTAGCTTTTTCACTTTTTTCACTATTTTTTCAAAAACCTGCATGCTTTATTTCTCTCGGACAGTTTTTTTCTGATATCTATTTGTGTTTGTGGTATTTATTTCAGTTGTTTAACTTATTTGTGAACTCTGAACACAAAAAAAAGTAGATAAAAACATAAAAAGAGTGCAAAATGTGCTGTTTTAATAGTCTAAGTCTAACGGTCAGTATACACAGCAGGTGAAATGTGAAGTTCTATGCACTTAAAAGTTGTATTCCAAAACAGATTGCACTGAACCTACATCAAAAACACTTATTACTGGTTGCTTAACCATTTCTGTGTCACAGACTACCTTTACTTTCTTCTGTTGGATAGCTAGGGGTTAAAATATTGGCCTTTTGAGGCTGAAATTTCATTCAGTTTTTAAACAGTAAAGTTAATAAACTTTGCATCAGACCATACTGTCTACATATATAGTTGAAAGTGACAGTCTTGTTACATCCAGGCTCCATGTTTTATCATATCTGAGCACAGATTTTAGCAAAAAGAAGTATATCTCCATCTCCCATATCATTTATATGCTTTTAAATATGCAAATGTGGGGAACGGCCTAAACTGGCAACCTGTTTTTTTAAGCATAACATTGCTAAAGACCATTTTATCCACATTTGTTATGCTATTTGAAACTTATATTTCCATTAAAAGTACATTTATAACCTGTTTAAGTTTTTTTGATAACTTAACAACTTCAGAAAATTGTGGTAAGTGAAAAATTTTACATTTGATATAAGGCCTCACCCTAATTGAAAACCTCTATTTTTTGGCACAGGCTCATATAAAATTAACTTCTGGTCATTTTTCATAAGTCTGATACATGAAGTATGCTTTCTGTTGCTTTGCATAGATGTTAACTTATACATAGAGACATTAAAAAGTGTTAGTTTTGGTATCTTTTGGTTTTTAGAAGCTCAAATTTGATAATTTTAATTGTTCTATTACAACGCCACAATTCAGCACCCAAAGTTCAGATATAAAAAATGCCACATTTTTTTTATTTGGTTCCATATGGCTTTGAAACTTTGTAACCTGTTTTTATAATATACTAAGCTTGAATCATGCCAAGTTTTATTAGAATTGGTCAAGTTTTAGGCCCCTAATAGGCCCAAGACCACAATTAATGACCCCGCTTTTCGTTGTCCACGAATATAGTTCCTTTTAATTAGAGTGTATTTTTCCTTAATTTTTTTTTCTTTCCTTTCCTCACTCATTCCTTAAATCTTTTTGGGTGGAAATGAAAGAAGAGAGGTCAAATAAATTTTTGGATGTTGTATTTTAACTGATTTTGATATGGAATGAGTGATTAGGCCAAGTGCAAAAAGGTGATATTTGCAGTTTTCGGAACATCTCTCGACTTGTCAATAGGGGTATGGATGTGTATTGGCTAAATTTGTAAAAGTCATTGCTTCAATCTTTCTGAATTTTGGATATATATTTGGACTAGGACTATACATTACACACACAAAAAATTTGACAAAAGTGCATGGTGCAATTTTTTTAATGATGCATAAGGTTATAAAGAACTGATAGAGGAATTAATTGTGGTCTGTGGCCTAAGAGGTGCATTTCAGCAAATTTTGAATTTTTACTTTGGCATCTTTTCTGAATGATCTATTGGTATTGATTTGTCAAACTACATGAGAAGAAATGATTTTCACTTTCATTTGATAGAAATTTTGTGAAAAAGTCACTTTTCAGGTTAAATGCCCAAAATGTAGCTTTTTCACTTTTTTCACTATTTTTTCAAAAACCTGCATGCTTTATTTCTCTCGGACAGTTTTTTTCTGATATCTATTTGTGTTTGTGGTATTTATTTCAGTTGTTTAACTTATTTGTGAACTCTGAACACAAAAAAAAGTAGATAAAAACATAAAAAGAGTGCAAAATGTGCTGTTTTAATAGTCTAAGTCTAACGGTCAGTATACACAGCAGGTGAAATGTGAAGTTCTATGCACTTAAAAGTTGTATTCCAAAACAGATTGCACTGAACCTACATCAAAAACACTTATTACTGGTTGCTTAACCATTTCTGTGTCACAGACTACCTTTACTTTCTTCTGTTGGATAGCTAGGGGTTAAAATATTGGCCTTTTGAGGCTGAAATTTCATTCAGTTTTTAAACAGTAAAGTTAATAAACTTTGCATCAGACCATACTGTCTACATATATAGTTGAAAGTGACAGTCTTGTTACATCCAGGCTCCATGTTTTATCATATCTGAGCACAGATTTTAGCAAAAAGAAGTATATCTCCATCTCCCATATCATTTATATGCTTTTAAATATGCAAATGTGGGGAACGGCCTAAACTGGCAACCTGTTTTTTTAAGCATAACATTGCTAAAGACCATTTTATCCACATTTGTTATGCTATTTGAAACTTATATTTCCATTAAAAGTACATTTATAACCTGTTTAAGTTTTTTTGATAACTTAACAACTTCAGAAAATTGTGGTAAGTGAAAAATTTTACATTTGATATAAGGCCTCACCCTAATTGAAAACCTCTATTTTTTGGCACAGGCTCATATAAAATTAACTTCTGGTCATTTTTCATAAGTCTGATACATGAAGTATGCTTTCTGTTGCTTTGCATAGATGTTAACTTATACATAGAGACATTAAAAAGTGTTAGTTTTGGTATCTTTTGGTTTTTAGAAGCTCAAATTTGATAATTTTAATTGTTCTATTACAACGCCACAATTCAGCACCCAAAGTTCAGATATAAAAAATGCCACATTTTTTTTATTTGGTTCCATATGGCTTTGAAACTTTGTAACCTGTTTTTATAATATACTAAGCTTGAATCATGCCAAGTTTTATTAGAATTGGTCAAGTTTTAGGCCCCTAATAGGCCCAAGACCACAATTAATGACCCCGCTTTTCGTTGTCCACGAATATAGTTCCTTTTAATTAGAGTGTATTTTTCCTTAATTTTTTTTTCTTTCCTTTCCTCACTCATTCCTTAAATCTTTTTGGGTGGAAATGAAAGAAGAGAGGTCAAATAAATTTTTGGATGTTGTATTTTAACTGATTTTGATATGGAATGAGTGATTAGGCCAAGTGCAAAAAGGTGATATTTGCAGTTTTCGGAACATCTCTCGACTTGTCAATAGGGGTATGGATGTGTATTGGCTAAATTTGTAAAAGTCATTGCTTCAATCTTTCTGAATTTTGGATATATATTTGGACTAGGACTATACATTACACACACAAAAAATTTGACAAAAGTGCATGGTGCAATTTTTTTAATGATGCATAAGGTTATAAAGAACTGATAGAGGAATTAATTGTGGTCTGTGGCCTAAGAGGTGCATTTCAGCAAATTTTGAATTTTTACTTTGGCATCTTTTCTGAATGATCTATTGGTATTGATTTGTCAAACTACATGAGAAGAAATGATTTTCACTTTCATTTGATAGAAATTTTGTGAAAAAGTCACTTTTCAGGTTAAATGCCCAAAATGTAGCTTTTTCACTTTTTTCACTATTTTTTCAAAAACCTGCATGCTTTATTTCTCTCGGACAGTTTTTTTCTGATATCTATTTGTGTTTGTGGTATTTATTTCAGTTGTTTAACTTATTTGTGAACTCTGAACACAAAAAAAAGTAGATAAAAACATAAAAAGAGTGCAAAATGTGCTGTTTTAATAGTCTAAGTCTAACGGTCAGTATACACAGCAGGTGAAATGTGAAGTTCTATGCACTTAAAAGTTGTATTCCAAAACAGATTGCACTGAACCTACATCAAAAACACTTATTACTGGTTGCTTAACCATTTCTGTGTCACAGACTACCTTTACTTTCTTCTGTTGGATAGCTAGGGGTTAAAATATTGGCCTTTTGAGGCTGAAATTTCATTCAGTTTTTAAACAGTAAAGTTAATAAACTTTGCATCAGACCATACTGTCTACATATATAGTTGAAAGTGACAGTCTTGTTACATCCAGGCTCCATGTTTTATCATATCTGAGCACAGATTTTAGCAAAAAGAAGTATATCTCCATCTCCCATATCATTTATATGCTTTTAAATATGCAAATGTGGGGAACGGCCTAAACTGGCAACCTGTTTTTTTAAGCATAACATTGCTAAAGACCATTTTATCCACATTTGTTATGCTATTTGAAACTTATATTTCCATTAAAAGTACATTTATAACCTGTTTAAGTTTTTTTGATAACTTAACAACTTCAGAAAATTGTGGTAAGTGAAAAATTTTACATTTGATATAAGGCCTCACCCTAATTGAAAACCTCTATTTTTTGGCACAGGCTCATATAAAATTAACTTCTGGTCATTTTTCATAAGTCTGATACATGAAGTATGCTTTCTGTTGCTTTGCATAGATGTTAACTTATACATAGAGACATTAAAAAGTGTTAGTTTTGGTATCTTTTGGTTTTTAGAAGCTCAAATTTGATAATTTTAATTGTTCTATTACAACGCCACAATTCAGCACCCAAAGTTCAGATATAAAAAATGCCACATTTTTTTTATTTGGTTCCATATGGCTTTGAAACTTTGTAACCTGTTTTTATAATATACTAAGCTTGAATCATGCCAAGTTTTATTAGAATTGGTCAAGTTTTAGGCCCCTAATAGGCCCAAGACCACAATTAATGACCCCGCTTTTCGTTGTCCACGAATATAGTTCCTTTTAATTAGAGTGTATTTTTCCTTAATTTTTTTTTCTTTCCTTTCCTCACTCATTCCTTAAATCTTTTTGGGTGGAAATGAAAGAAGAGAGGTCAAATAAATTTTTGGATGTTGTATTTTAACTGATTTTGATATGGAATGAGTGATTAGGCCAAGTGCAAAAAGGTGATATTTGCAGTTTTCGGAACATCTCTCGACTTGTCAATAGGGGTATGGATGTGTATTGGCTAAATTTGTAAAAGTCATTGCTTCAATCTTTCTGAATTTTGGATATATATTTGGACTAGGACTATACATTACACACACAAAAAATTTGACAAAAGTGCATGGTGCAATTTTTTTAATGATGCATAAGGTTATAAAGAACTGATAGAGGAATTAATTGTGGTCTGTGGCCTAAGAGGTGCATTTCAGCAAATTTTGAATTTTTACTTTGGCATCTTTTCTGAATGATCTATTGGTATTGATTTGTCAAACTACATGAGAAGAAATGATTTTCACTTTCATTTGATAGAAATTTTGTGAAAAAGTCACTTTTCAGGTTAAATGCCCAAAATGTAGCTTTTTCACTTTTTTCACTATTTTTTCAAAAACCTGCATGCTTTATTTCTCTCGGACAGTTTTTTTCTGATATCTATTTGTGTTTGTGGTATTTATTTCAGTTGTTTAACTTATTTGTGAACTCTGAACACAAAAAAAAGTAGATAAAAACATAAAAAGAGTGCAAAATGTGCTGTTTTAATAGTCTAAGTCTAACGGTCAGTATACACAGCAGGTGAAATGTGAAGTTCTATGCACTTAAAAGTTGTATTCCAAAACAGATTGCACTGAACCTACATCAAAAACACTTATTACTGGTTGCTTAACCATTTCTGTGTCACAGACTACCTTTACTTTCTTCTGTTGGATAGCTAGGGGTTAAAATATTGGCCTTTTGAGGCTGAAATTTCATTCAGTTTTTAAACAGTAAAGTTAATAAACTTTGCATCAGACCATACTGTCTACATATATAGTTGAAAGTGACAGTCTTGTTACATCCAGGCTCCATGTTTTATCATATCTGAGCACAGATTTTAGCAAAAAGAAGTATATCTCCATCTCCCATATCATTTATATGCTTTTAAATATGCAAATGTGGGGAACGGCCTAAACTGGCAACCTGTTTTTTTAAGCATAACATTGCTAAAGACCATTTTATCCACATTTGTTATGCTATTTGAAACTTATATTTCCATTAAAAGTACATTTATAACCTGTTTAAGTTTTTTTGATAACTTAACAACTTCAGAAAATTGTGGTAAGTGAAAAATTTTACATTTGATATAAGGCCTCACCCTAATTGAAAACCTCTATTTTTTGGCACAGGCTCATATAAAATTAACTTCTGGTCATTTTTCATAAGTCTGATACATGAAGTATGCTTTCTGTTGCTTTGCATAGATGTTAACTTATACATAGAGACATTAAAAAGTGTTAGTTTTGGTATCTTTTGGTTTTTAGAAGCTCAAATTTGATAATTTTAATTGTTCTATTACAACGCCACAATTCAGCACCCAAAGTTCAGATATAAAAAATGCCACATTTTTTTTATTTGGTTCCATATGGCTTTGAAACTTTGTAACCTGTTTTTATAATATACTAAGCTTGAATCATGCCAAGTTTTATTAGAATTGGTCAAGTTTTAGGCCCCTAATAGGTGCATTTCAGCAAATTTTGAATTTTTACTTTGGCATCTTTTCTGAATGATCTATTGGTATTGATTTGTCAAACTACATGAGAAGAAATGATTTTCACTTTCATTTGATAGAAATTTTGTGAAAAAGTCACTTTTCAGGTTAAATGCCCAAAATGTAGCTTTTTCACTTTTTTCACTATTTTTTCAAAAACCTGCATGCTTTATTTCTCTCGGACAGTTTTTTTCTGATATCTATTTGTGTTTGTGGTATTTATTTCAGTTGTTTAACTTATTTGTGAACTCTGAACACAAAAAAAAGTAGATAAAAACATAAAAAGAGTGCAAAATGTGCTGTTTTAATAGTCTAAGTCTAACGGTCAGTATACACAGCAGGTGAAATGTGAAGTTCTATGCACTTAAAAGTTGTATTCCAAAACAGATTGCACTGAACCTACATCAAAAACACTTATTACTGGTTGCTTAACCATTTCTGTGTCACAGACTACCTTTACTTTCTTCTGTTGGATAGCTAGGGGTTAAAATATTGGCCTTTTGAGGCTGAAATTTCATTCAGTTTTTAAACAGTAAAGTTAATAAACTTTGCATCAGACCATACTGTCTACATATATAGTTGAAAGTGACAGTCTTGTTACATCCAGGCTCCATGTTTTATCATATCTGAGCACAGATTTTAGCAAAAAGAAGTATATCTCCATCTCCCATATCATTTATATGCTTTTAAATATGCAAATGTGGGGAACGGCCTAAACTGGCAACCTGTTTTTTTAAGCATAACATTGCTAAAGACCATTTTATCCACATTTGTTATGCTATTTGAAACTTATATTTCCATTAAAAGTACATTTATAACCTGTTTAAGTTTTTTTGATAACTTAACAACTTCAGAAAATTGTGGTAAGTGAAAAATTTTACATTTGATATAAGGCCTCACCCTAATTGAAAACCTCTATTTTTTGGCACAGGCTCATATAAAATTAACTTCTGGTCATTTTTCATAAGTCTGATACATGAAGTATGCTTTCTGTTGCTTTGCATAGATGTTAACTTATACATAGAGACATTAAAAAGTGTTAGTTTTGGTATCTTTTGGTTTTTAGAAGCTCAAATTTGATAATTTTAATTGTTCTATTACAACGCCACAATTCAGCACCCAAAGTTCAGATATAAAAAATGCCACATTTTTTTTATTTGGTTCCATATGGCTTTGAAACTTTGTAACCTGTTTTTATAATATACTAAGCTTGAATCATGCCAAGTTTTATTAGAATTGGTCAAGTTTTAGGCCCCTAATAGGCCCAAGACCACAATTAATGACCCCGCTTTTCGTTGTCCACGAATATAGTTCCTTTTAATTAGAGTGTATTTTTCCTTAATTTTTTTTTCTTTCCTTTCCTCACTCATTCCTTAAATCTTTTTGGGTGGAAATGAAAGAAGAGAGGTCAAATAAATTTTTGGATGTTGTATTTTAACTGATTTTGATATGGAATGAGTGATTAGGCCAAGTGCAAAAAGGTGATATTTGCAGTTTTCGGAACATCTCTCGACTTGTCAATAGGGGTATGGATGTGTATTGGCTAAATTTGTAAAAGTCATTGCTTCAATCTTTCTGAATTTTGGATATATATTTGGACTAGGACTATACATTACACACACAAAAAATTTGACAAAAGTGCATGGTGCAATTTTTTTAATGATGCATAAGGTTATAAAGAACTGATAGAGGAATTAATTGTGGTCTGTGGCCTAAGAGGTGCATTTCAGCAAATTTTGAATTTTTACTTTGGCATCTTTTCTGAATGATCTATTGGTATTGATTTGTCAAACTACATGAGAAGAAATGATTTTCACTTTCATTTGATAGAAATTTTGTGAAAAAGTCACTTTTCAGGTTAAATGCCCAAAATGTAGCTTTTTCACTTTTTTCACTATTTTTTCAAAAACCTGCATGCTTTATTTCTCTCGGACAGTTTTTTTCTGATATCTATTTGTGTTTGTGGTATTTATTTCAGTTGTTTAACTTATTTGTGAACTCTGAACACAAAAAAAAGTAGATAAAAACATAAAAAGAGTGCAAAATGTGCTGTTTTAATAGTCTAAGTCTAACGGTCAGTATACACAGCAGGTGAAATGTGAAGTTCTATGCACTTAAAAGTTGTATTCCAAAACAGATTGCACTGAACCTACATCAAAAACACTTATTACTGGTTGCTTAACCATTTCTGTGTCACAGACTACCTTTACTTTCTTCTGTTGGATAGCTAGGGGTTAAAATATTGGCCTTTTGAGGCTGAAATTTCATTCAGTTTTTAAACAGTAAAGTTAATAAACTTTGCATCAGACCATACTGTCTACATATATAGTTGAAAGTGACAGTCTTGTTACATCCAGGCTCCATGTTTTATCATATCTGAGCACAGATTTTAGCAAAAAGAAGTATATCTCCATCTCCCATATCATTTATATGCTTTTAAATATGCAAATGTGGGGAACGGCCTAAACTGGCAACCTGTTTTTTTAAGCATAACATTGCTAAAGACCATTTTATCCACATTTGTTATGCTATTTGAAACTTATATTTCCATTAAAAGTACATTTATAACCTGTTTAAGTTTTTTTGATAACTTAACAACTTCAGAAAATTGTGGTAAGTGAAAAATTTTACATTTGATATAAGGCCTCACCCTAATTGAAAACCTCTATTTTTTGGCACAGGCTCATATAAAATTAACTTCTGGTCATTTTTCATAAGTCTGATACATGAAGTATGCTTTCTGTTGCTTTGCATAGATGTTAACTTATACATAGAGACATTAAAAAGTGTTAGTTTTGGTATCTTTTGGTTTTTAGAAGCTCAAATTTGATAATTTTAATTGTTCTATTACAACGCCACAATTCAGCACCCAAAGTTCAGATATAAAAAATGCCACATTTTTTTTATTTGGTTCCATATGGCTTTGAAACTTTGTAACCTGTTTTTATAATATACTAAGCTTGAATCATGCCAAGTTTTATTAGAATTGGTCAAGTTTTAGGCCCCTAATAGGCCCAAGACCACAATTAATGACCCCGCTTTTCGTTGTCCACGAATATAGTTCCTTTTAATTAGAGTGTATTTTTCCTTAATTTTTTTTTCTTTCCTTTCCTCACTCATTCCTTAAATCTTTTTGGGTGGAAATGAAAGAAGAGAGGTCAAATAAATTTTTGGATGTTGTATTTTAACTGATTTTGATATGGAATGAGTGATTAGGCCAAGTGCAAAAAGGTGATATTTGCAGTTTTCGGAACATCTCTCGACTTGTCAATAGGGGTATGGATGTGTATTGGCTAAATTTGTAAAAGTCATTGCTTCAATCTTTCTGAATTTTGGATATATATTTGGACTAGGACTATACATTACACACACAAAAAATTTGACAAAAGTGCATGGTGCAATTTTTTTAATGATGCATAAGGTTATAAAGAACTGATAGAGGAATTAATTGTGGTCTGTGGCCTAAGAGGTGCATTTCAGCAAATTTTGAATTTTTACTTTGGCATCTTTTCTGAATGATCTATTGGTATTGATTTGTCAAACTACATGAGAAGAAATGATTTTCACTTTCATTTGATAGAAATTTTGTGAAAAAGTCACTTTTCAGGTTAAATGCCCAAAATGTAGCTTTTTCACTTTTTTCACTATTTTTTCAAAAACCTGCATGCTTTATTTCTCTCGGACAGTTTTTTTCTGATATCTATTTGTGTTTGTGGTATTTATTTCAGTTGTTTAACTTATTTGTGAACTCTGAACACAAAAAAAAGTAGATAAAAACATAAAAAGAGTGCAAAATGTGCTGTTTTAATAGTCTAAGTCTAACGGTCAGTATACACAGCAGGTGAAATGTGAAGTTCTATGCACTTAAAAGTTGTATTCCAAAACAGATTGCACTGAACCTACATCAAAAACACTTATTACTGGTTGCTTAACCATTTCTGTGTCACAGACTACCTTTACTTTCTTCTGTTGGATAGCTAGGGGTTAAAATATTGGCCTTTTGAGGCTGAAATTTCATTCAGTTTTTAAACAGTAAAGTTAATAAACTTTGCATCAGACCATACTGTCTACATATATAGTTGAAAGTGACAGTCTTGTTACATCCAGGCTCCATGTTTTATCATATCTGAGCACAGATTTTAGCAAAAAGAAGTATATCTCCATCTCCCATATCATTTATATGCTTTTAAATATGCAAATGTGGGGAACGGCCTAAACTGGCAACCTGTTTTTTTAAGCATAACATTGCTAAAGACCATTTTATCCACATTTGTTATGCTATTTGAAACTTATATTTCCATTAAAAGTACATTTATAACCTGTTTAAGTTTTTTTGATAACTTAACAACTTCAGAAAATTGTGGTAAGTGAAAAATTTTACATTTGATATAAGGCCTCACCCTAATTGAAAACCTCTATTTTTTGGCACAGGCTCATATAAAATTAACTTCTGGTCATTTTTCATAAGTCTGATACATGAAGTATGCTTTCTGTTGCTTTGCATAGATGTTAACTTATACATAGAGACATTAAAAAGTGTTAGTTTTGGTATCTTTTGGTTTTTAGAAGCTCAAATTTGATAATTTTAATTGTTCTATTACAACGCCACAATTCAGCACCCAAAGTTCAGATATAAAAAATGCCACATTTTTTTTATTTGGTTCCATATGGCTTTGAAACTTTGTAACCTGTTTTTATAATATACTAAGCTTGAATCATGCCAAGTTTTATTAGAATTGGTCAAGTTTTAGGCCCCTAATAGGCCCAAGACCACAATTAATGACCCCGCTTTTCGTTGTCCACGAATATAGTTCCTTTTAATTAGAGTGTATTTTTCCTTAATTTTTTTTTCTTTCCTTTCCTCACTCATTCCTTAAATCTTTTTGGGTGGAAATGAAAGAAGAGAGGTCAAATAAATTTTTGGATGTTGTATTTTAACTGATTTTGATATGGAATGAGTGATTAGGCCAAGTGCAAAAAGGTGATATTTGCAGTTTTCGGAACATCTCTCGACTTGTCAATAGGGGTATGGATGTGTATTGGCTAAATTTGTAAAAGTCATTGCTTCAATCTTTCTGAATTTTGGATATATATTTGGACTAGGACTATACATTACACACACAAAAAATTTGACAAAAGTGCATGGTGCAATTTTTTTAATGATGCATAAGGTTATAAAGAACTGATAGAGGAATTAATTGTGGTCTGTGGCCTAAGAGGTGCATTTCAGCAAATTTTGAATTTTTACTTTGGCATCTTTTCTGAATGATCTATTGGTATTGATTTGTCAAACTACATGAGAAGAAATGATTTTCACTTTCATTTGATAGAAATTTTGTGAAAAAGTCACTTTTCAGGTTAAATGCCCAAAATGTAGCTTTTTCACTTTTTTCACTATTTTTTCAAAAACCTGCATGCTTTATTTCTCTCGGACAGTTTTTTTCTGATATCTATTTGTGTTTGTGGTATTTATTTCAGTTGTTTAACTTATTTGTGAACTCTGAACACAAAAAAAAGTAGATAAAAACATAAAAAGAGTGCAAAATGTGCTGTTTTAATAGTCTAAGTCTAACGGTCAGTATACACAGCAGGTGAAATGTGAAGTTCTATGCACTTAAAAGTTGTATTCCAAAACAGATTGCACTGAACCTACATCAAAAACACTTATTACTGGTTGCTTAACCATTTCTGTGTCACAGACTACCTTTACTTTCTTCTGTTGGATAGCTAGGGGTTAAAATATTGGCCTTTTGAGGCTGAAATTTCATTCAGTTTTTAAACAGTAAAGTTAATAAACTTTGCATCAGACCATACTGTCTACATATATAGTTGAAAGTGACAGTCTTGTTACATCCAGGCTCCATGTTTTATCATATCTGAGCACAGATTTTAGCAAAAAGAAGTATATCTCCATCTCCCATATCATTTATATGCTTTTAAATATGCAAATGTGGGGAACGGCCTAAACTGGCAACCTGTTTTTTTAAGCATAA
Organism: Mytilus galloprovincialis; assembly: GCF_965363235.1. Classification (NCBI taxonomy): domain Eukaryota; kingdom Metazoa; phylum Mollusca; class Bivalvia; order Mytilida; family Mytilidae; genus Mytilus; species Mytilus galloprovincialis. The sequence goes on from NW_027468033.1 coordinate 59,268, forward strand.
CATTGCTAAAGACCATTTTATCCACATTTGTTATGCTATTTGAAACTTATATTTCCATTAAAAGTACATTTATAACCTGTTTAAGTTTTTTTGATAACTTAACAACTTCAGAAAATTGTGGTAAGTGAAAAATTTTACATTTGATATAAGGCCTCACCCTAATTGAAAACCTCTATTTTTTGGCACAGGCTCATATAAAATTAACTTCTGGTCATTTTTCATAAGTCTGATACATGAAGTATGCTTTCTGTTGCTTTGCATAGATGTTAACTTATACATAGAGACATTAAAAAGTGTTAGTTTTGGTATCTTTTGGTTTTTAGAAGCTCAAATTTGATAATTTTAATTGTTCTATTACAACGCCACAATTCAGCACCCAAAGTTCAGATATAAAAAATGCCACATTTTTTTTATTTGGTTCCATATGGCTTTGAAACTTTGTAACCTGTTTTTATAATATACTAAGCTTGAATCATGCCAAGTTTTATTAGAATTGGTCAAGTTTTAGGCCCCTAATAGGCCCAAGACCACAATTAATGACCCCGCTTTTCGTTGTCCACGAATATAGTTCCTTTTAATTAGAGTGTATTTTTCCTTAATTTTTTTTTCTTTCCTTTCCTCACTCATTCCTTAAATCTTTTTGGGTGGAAATGAAAGAAGAGAGGTCAAATAAATTTTTGGATGTTGTATTTTAACTGATTTTGATATGGAATGAGTGATTAGGCCAAGTGCAAAAAGGTGATATTTGCAGTTTTCGGAACATCTCTCGACTTGTCAATAGGGGTATGGATGTGTATTGGCTAAATTTGTAAAAGTCATTGCTTCAATCTTTCTGAATTTTGGATATATATTTGGACTAGGACTATACATTACACACACAAAAAATTTGACAAAAGTGCATGGTGCAATTTTTTTAATGATGCATAAGGTTATAAAGAACTGATAGAGGAATTAATTGTGGTCTGTGGCCTAAGAGGTGCATTTCAGCAAATTTTGAATTTTTACTTTGGCATCTTTTCTGAATGATCTATTGGTATTGATTTGTCAAACTACATGAGAAGAAATGATTTTCACTTTCATTTGATAGAAATTTTGTGAAAAAGTCACTTTTCAGGTTAAATGCCCAAAATGTAGCTTTTTCACTTTTTTCACTATTTTTTCAAAAACCTGCATGCTTTATTTCTCTCGGACAGTTTTTTTCTGATATCTATTTGTGTTTGTGGTATTTATTTCAGTTGTTTAACTTATTTGTGAACTCTGAACACAAAAAAAAGTAGATAAAAACATAAAAAGAGTGCAAAATGTGCTGTTTTAATAGTCTAAGTCTAACGGTCAGTATACACAGCAGGTGAAATGTGAAGTTCTATGCACTTAAAAGTTGTATTCCAAAACAGATTGCACTGAACCTACATCAAAAACACTTATTACTGGTTGCTTAACCATTTCTGTGTCACAGACTACCTTTACTTTCTTCTGTTGGATAGCTAGGGGTTAAAATATTGGCCTTTTGAGGCTGAAATTTCATTCAGTTTTTAAACAGTAAAGTTAATAAACTTTGCATCAGACCATACTGTCTACATATATAGTTGAAAGTGACAGTCTTGTTACATCCAGGCTCCATGTTTTATCATATCTGAGCACAGATTTTAGCAAAAAGAAGTATATCTCCATCTCCCATATCATTTATATGCTTTTAAATATGCAAATGTGGGGAACGGCCTAAACTGGCAACCTGTTTTTTTAAGCATAACATTGCTAAAGACCATTTTATCCACATTTGTTATGCTATTTGAAACTTATATTTCCATTAAAAGTACATTTATAACCTGTTTAAGTTTTTTTGATAACTTAACAACTTCAGAAAATTGTGGTAAGTGAAAAATTTTACATTTGATATAAGGCCTCACCCTAATTGAAAACCTCTATTTTTTGGCACAGGCTCATATAAAATTAACTTCTGGTCATTTTTCATAAGTCTGATACATGAAGTATGCTTTCTGTTGCTTTGCATAGATGTTAACTTATACATAGAGACATTAAAAAGTGTTAGTTTTGGTATCTTTTGGTTTTTAGAAGCTCAAATTTGATAATTTTAATTGTTCTATTACAACGCCACAATTCAGCACCCAAAGTTCAGATATAAAAAATGCCACATTTTTTTTATTTGGTTCCATATGGCTTTGAAACTTTGTAACCTGTTTTTATAATATACTAAGCTTGAATCATGCCAAGTTTTATTAGAATTGGTCAAGTTTTAGGCCCCTAATAGGCCCAAGACCACAATTAATGACCCCGCTTTTCGTTGTCCACGAATATAGTTCCTTTTAATTAGAGTGTATTTTTCCTTAATTTTTTTTTCTTTCCTTTCCTCACTCATTCCTTAAATCTTTTTGGGTGGAAATGAAAGAAGAGAGGTCAAATAAATTTTTGGATGTTGTATTTTAACTGATTTTGATATGGAATGAGTGATTAGGCCAAGTGCAAAAAGGTGATATTTGCAGTTTTCGGAACATCTCTCGACTTGTCAATAGGGGTATGGATGTGTATTGGCTAAATTTGTAAAAGTCATTGCTTCAATCTTTCTGAATTTTGGATATATATTTGGACTAGGACTATACATTACACACACAAAAAATTTGACAAAAGTGCATGGTGCAATTTTTTTAATGATGCATAAGGTTATAAAGAACTGATAGAGGAATTAATTGTGGTCTGTGGCCTAAGAGGTGCATTTCAGCAAATTTTGAATTTTTACTTTGGCATCTTTTCTGAATGATCTATTGGTATTGATTTGTCAAACTACATGAGAAGAAATGATTTTCACTTTCATTTGATAGAAATTTTGTGAAAAAGTCACTTTTCAGGTTAAATGCCCAAAATGTAGCTTTTTCACTTTTTTCACTATTTTTTCAAAAACCTGCATGCTTTATTTCTCTCGGACAGTTTTTTTCTGATATCTATTTGTGTTTGTGGTATTTATTTCAGTTGTTTAACTTATTTGTGAACTCTGAACACAAAAAAAAGTAGATAAAAACATAAAAAGAGTGCAAAATGTGCTGTTTTAATAGTCTAAGTCTAACGGTCAGTATACACAGCAGGTGAAATGTGAAGTTCTATGCACTTAAAAGTTGTATTCCAAAACAGATTGCACTGAACCTACATCAAAAACACTTATTACTGGTTGCTTAACCATTTCTGTGTCACAGACTACCTTTACTTTCTTCTGTTGGATAGCTAGGGGTTAAAATATTGGCCTTTTGAGGCTGAAATTTCATTCAGTTTTTAAACAGTAAAGTTAATAAACTTTGCATCAGACCATACTGTCTACATATATAGTTGAAAGTGACAGTCTTGTTACATCCAGGCTCCATGTTTTATCATATCTGAGCACAGATTTTAGCAAAAAGAAGTATATCTCCATCTCCCATATCATTTATATGCTTTTAAATATGCAAATGTGGGGAACGGCCTAAACTGGCAACCTGTTTTTTTAAGCATAACATTGCTAAAGACCATTTTATCCACATTTGTTATGCTATTTGAAACTTATATTTCCATTAAAAGTACATTTATAACCTGTTTAAGTTTTTTTGATAACTTAACAACTTCAGAAAATTGTGGTAAGTGAAAAATTTTACATTTGATATAAGGCCTCACCCTAATTGAAAACCTCTATTTTTTGGCACAGGCTCATATAAAATTAACTTCTGGTCATTTTTCATAAGTCTGATACATGAAGTATGCTTTCTGTTGCTTTGCATAGATGTTAACTTATACATAGAGACATTAAAAAGTGTTAGTTTTGGTATCTTTTGGTTTTTAGAAGCTCAAATTTGATAATTTTAATTGTTCTATTACAACGCCACAATTCAGCACCCAAAGTTCAGATATAAAAAATGCCACATTTTTTTTATTTGGTTCCATATGGCTTTGAAACTTTGTAACCTGTTTTTATAATATACTAAGCTTGAATCATGCCAAGTTTTATTAGAATTGGTCAAGTTTTAGGCCCCTAATAGGCCCAAGACCACAATTAATGACCCCGCTTTTCGTTGTCCACGAATATAGTTCCTTTTAATTAGAGTGTATTTTTCCTTAATTTTTTTTTCTTTCCTTTCCTCACTCATTCCTTAAATCTTTTTGGGTGGAAATGAAAGAAGAGAGGTCAAATAAATTTTTGGATGTTGTATTTTAACTGATTTTGATATGGAATGAGTGATTAGGCCAAGTGCAAAAAGGTGATATTTGCAGTTTTCGGAACATCTCTCGACTTGTCAATAGGGGTATGGATGTGTATTGGCTAAATTTGTAAAAGTCATTGCTTCAATCTTTCTGAATTTTGGATATATATTTGGACTAGGACTATACATTACACACACAAAAAATTTGACAAAAGTGCATGGTGCAATTTTTTTAATGATGCATAAGGTTATAAAGAACTGATAGAGGAATTAATTGTGGTCTGTGGCCTAAGAGGTGCATTTCAGCAAATTTTGAATTTTTACTTTGGCATCTTTTCTGAATGATCTATTGGTATTGATTTGTCAAACTACATGAGAAGAAATGATTTTCACTTTCATTTGATAGAAATTTTGTGAAAAAGTCACTTTTCAGGTTAAATGCCCAAAATGTAGCTTTTTCACTTTTTTCACTATTTTTTCAAAAACCTGCATGCTTTATTTCTCTCGGACAGTTTTTTTCTGATATCTATTTGTGTTTGTGGTATTTATTTCAGTTGTTTAACTTATTTGTGAACTCTGAACACAAAAAAAAGTAGATAAAAACATAAAAAGAGTGCAAAATGTGCTGTTTTAATAGTCTAAGTCTAACGGTCAGTATACACAGCAGGTGAAATGTGAAGTTCTATGCACTTAAAAGTTGTATTCCAAAACAGATTGCACTGAACCTACATCAAAAACACTTATTACTGGTTGCTTAACCATTTCTGTGTCACAGACTACCTTTACTTTCTTCTGTTGGATAGCTAGGGGTTAAAATATTGGCCTTTTGAGGCTGAAATTTCATTCAGTTTTTAAACAGTAAAGTTAATAAACTTTGCATCAGACCATACTGTCTACATATATAGTTGAAAGTGACAGTCTTGTTACATCCAGGCTCCATGTTTTATCATATCTGAGCACAGATTTTAGCAAAAAGAAGTATATCTCCATCTCCCATATCATTTATATGCTTTTAAATATGCAAATGTGGGGAACGGCCTAAACTGGCAACCTGTTTTTTTAAGCATAACATTGCTAAAGACCATTTTATCCACATTTGTTATGCTATTTGAAACTTATATTTCCATTAAAAGTACATTTATAACCTGTTTAAGTTTTTTTGATAACTTAACAACTTCAGAAAATTGTGGTAAGTGAAAAATTTTACATTTGATATAAGGCCTCACCCTAATTGAAAACCTCTATTTTTTGGCACAGGCTCATATAAAATTAACTTCTGGTCATTTTTCATAAGTCTGATACATGAAGTATGCTTTCTGTTGCTTTGCATAGATGTTAACTTATACATAGAGACATTAAAAAGTGTTAGTTTTGGTATCTTTTGGTTTTTAGAAGCTCAAATTTGATAATTTTAATTGTTCTATTACAACGCCACAATTCAGCACCCAAAGTTCAGATATAAAAAATGCCACATTTTTTTTATTTGGTTCCATATGGCTTTGAAACTTTGTAACCTGTTTTTATAATATACTAAGCTTGAATCATGCCAAGTTTTATTAGAATTGGTCAAGTTTTAGGCCCCTAATAGGCCCAAGACCACAATTAATGACCCCGCTTTTCGTTGTCCACGAATATAGTTCCTTTTAATTAGAGTGTATTTTTCCTTAATTTTTTTTTCTTTCCTTTCCTCACTCATTCCTTAAATCTTTTTGGGTGGAAATGAAAGAAGAGAGGTCAAATAAATTTTTGGATGTTGTATTTTAACTGATTTTGATATGGAATGAGTGATTAGGCCAAGTGCAAAAAGGTGATATTTGCAGTTTTCGGAACATCTCTCGACTTGTCAATAGGGGTATGGATGTGTATTGGCTAAATTTGTAAAAGTCATTGCTTCAATCTTTCTGAATTTTGGATATATATTTGGACTAGGACTATACATTACACACACAAAAAATTTGACAAAAGTGCATGGTGCAATTTTTTTAATGATGCATAAGGTTATAAAGAACTGATAGAGGAATTAATTGTGGTCTGTGGCCTAAGAGGTGCATTTCAGCAAATTTTGAATTTTTACTTTGGCATCTTTTCTGAATGATCTATTGGTATTGATTTGTCAAACTACATGAGAAGAAATGATTTTCACTTTCATTTGATAGAAATTTTGTGAAAAAGTCACTTTTCAGGTTAAATGCCCAAAATGTAGCTTTTTCACTTTTTTCACTATTTTTTCAAAAACCTGCATGCTTTATTTCTCTCGGACAGTTTTTTTCTGATATCTATTTGTGTTTGTGGTATTTATTTCAGTTGTTTAACTTATTTGTGAACTCTGAACACAAAAAAAAGTAGATAAAAACATAAAAAGAGTGCAAAATGTGCTGTTTTAATAGTCTAAGTCTAACGGTCAGTATACACAGCAGGTGAAATGTGAAGTTCTATGCACTTAAAAGTTGTATTCCAAAACAGATTGCACTGAACCTACATCAAAAACACTTATTACTGGTTGCTTAACCATTTCTGTGTCACAGACTACCTTTACTTTCTTCTGTTGGATAGCTAGGGGTTAAAATATTGGCCTTTTGAGGCTGAAATTTCATTCAGTTTTTAAACAGTAAAGTTAATAAACTTTGCATCAGACCATACTGTCTACATATATAGTTGAAAGTGACAGTCTTGTTACATCCAGGCTCCATGTTTTATCATATCTGAGCACAGATTTTAGCAAAAAGAAGTATATCTCCATCTCCCATATCATTTATATGCTTTTAAATATGCAAATGTGGGGAACGGCCTAAACTGGCAACCTGTTTTTTTAAGCATAACATTGCTAAAGACCATTTTATCCACATTTGTTATGCTATTTGAAACTTATATTTCCATTAAAAGTACATTTATAACCTGTTTAAGTTTTTTTGATAACTTAACAACTTCAGAAAATTGTGGTAAGTGAAAAATTTTACATTTGATATAAGGCCTCACCCTAATTGAAAACCTCTATTTTTTGGCACAGGCTCATATAAAATTAACTTCTGGTCATTTTTCATAAGTCTGATACATGAAGTATGCTTTCTGTTGCTTTGCATAGATGTTAACTTATACATAGAGACATTAAAAAGTGTTAGTTTTGGTATCTTTTGGTTTTTAGAAGCTCAAATTTGATAATTTTAATTGTTCTATTACAACGCCACAATTCAGCACCCAAAGTTCAGATATAAAAAATGCCACATTTTTTTTATTTGGTTCCATATGGCTTTGAAACTTTGTAACCTGTTTTTATAATATACTAAGCTTGAATCATGCCAAGTTTTATTAGAATTGGTCAAGTTTTAGGCCCCTAATAGGCCCAAGACCACAATTAATGACCCCGCTTTTCGTTGTCCACGAATATAGTTCCTTTTAATTAGAGTGTATTTTTCCTTAATTTTTTTTTCTTTCCTTTCCTCACTCATTCCTTAAATCTTTTTGGGTGGAAATGAAAGAAGAGAGGTCAAATAAATTTTTGGATGTTGTATTTTAACTGATTTTGATATGGAATGAGTGATTAGGCCAAGTGCAAAAAGGTGATATTTGCAGTTTTCGGAACATCTCTCGACTTGTCAATAGGGGTATGGATGTGTATTGGCTAAATTTGTAAAAGTCATTGCTTCAATCTTTCTGAATTTTGGATATATATTTGGACTAGGACTATACATTACACACACAAAAAATTTGACAAAAGTGCATGGTGCAATTTTTTTAATGATGCATAAGGTTATAAAGAACTGATAGAGGAATTAATTGTGGTCTGTGGCCTAAGAGGTGCATTTCAGCAAATTTTGAATTTTTACTTTGGCATCTTTTCTGAATGATCTATTGGTATTGATTTGTCAAACTACATGAGAAGAAATGATTTTCACTTTCATTTGATAGAAATTTTGTGAAAAAGTCACTTTTCAGGTTAAATGCCCAAAATGTAGCTTTTTCACTTTTTTCACTATTTTTTCAAAAACCTGCATGCTTTATTTCTCTCGGACAGTTTTTTTCTGATATCTATTTGTGTTTGTGGTATTTATTTCAGTTGTTTAACTTATTTGTGAACTCTGAACACAAAAAAAAGTAGATAAAAACATAAAAAGAGTGCAAAATGTGCTGTTTTAATAGTCTAAGTCTAACGGTCAGTATACACAGCAGGTGAAATGTGAAGTTCTATGCACTTAAAAGTTGTATTCCAAAACAGATTGCACTGAACCTACATCAAAAACACTTATTACTGGTTGCTTAACCATTTCTGTGTCACAGACTACCTTTACTTTCTTCTGTTGGATAGCTAGGGGTTAAAATATTGGCCTTTTGAGGCTGAAATTTCATTCAGTTTTTAAACAGTAAAGTTAATAAACTTTGCATCAGACCATACTGTCTACATATATAGTTGAAAGTGACAGTCTTGTTACATCCAGGCTCCATGTTTTATCATATCTGAGCACAGATTTTAGCAAAAAGAAGTATATCTCCATCTCCCATATCATTTATATGCTTTTAAATATGCAAATGTGGGGAACGGCCTAAACTGGCAACCTGTTTTTTTAAGCATAACATTGCTAAAGACCATTTTATCCACATTTGTTATGCTATTTGAAACTTATATTTCCATTAAAAGTACATTTATAACCTGTTTAAGTTTTTTTGATAACTTAACAACTTCAGAAAATTGTGGTAAGTGAAAAATTTTACATTTGATATAAGGCCTCACCCTAATTGAAAACCTCTATTTTTTGGCACAGGCTCATATAAAATTAACTTCTGGTCATTTTTCATAAGTCTGATACATGAAGTATGCTTTCTGTTGCTTTGCATAGATGTTAACTTATACATAGAGACATTAAAAAGTGTTAGTTTTGGTATCTTTTGGTTTTTAGAAGCTCAAATTTGATAATTTTAATTGTTCTATTACAACGCCACAATTCAGCACCCAAAGTTCAGATATAAAAAATGCCACATTTTTTTTATTTGGTTCCATATGGCTTTGAAACTTTGTAACCTGTTTTTATAATATACTAAGCTTGAATCATGCCAAGTTTTATTAGAATTGGTCAAGTTTTAGGCCCCTAATAGGCCCAAGACCACAATTAATGACCCCGCTTTTCGTTGTCCACGAATATAGTTCCTTTTAATTAGAGTGTATTTTTCCTTAATTTTTTTTTCTTTCCTTTCCTCACTCATTCCTTAAATCTTTTTGGGTGGAAATGAAAGAAGAGAGGTCAAATAAATTTTTGGATGTTGTATTTTAACTGATTTTGATATGGAATGAGTGATTAGGCCAAGTGCAAAAAGGTGATATTTGCAGTTTTCGGAACATCTCTCGACTTGTCAATAGGGGTATGGATGTGTATTGGCTAAATTTGTAAAAGTCATTGCTTCAATCTTTCTGAATTTTGGATATATATTTGGACTAGGACTATACATTACACACACAAAAAATTTGACAAAAGTGCATGGTGCAATTTTTTTAATGATGCATAAGGTTATAAAGAACTGATAGAGGAATTAATTGTGGTCTGTGGCCTAAGAGGTGCATTTCAGCAAATTTTGAATTTTTACTTTGGCATCTTTTCTGAATGATCTATTGGTATTGATTTGTCAAACTACATGAGAAGAAATGATTTTCACTTTCATTTGATAGAAATTTTGTGAAAAAGTCACTTTTCAGGTTAAATGCCCAAAATGTAGCTTTTTCACTTTTTTCACTATTTTTTCAAAAACCTGCATGCTTTATTTCTCTCGGACAGTTTTTTTCTGATATCTATTTGTGTTTGTGGTATTTATTTCAGTTGTTTAACTTATTTGTGAACTCTGAACACAAAAAAAAGTAGATAAAAACATAAAAAGAGTGCAAAATGTGCTGTTTTAATAGTCTAAGTCTAACGGTCAGTATACACAGCAGGTGAAATGTGAAGTTCTATGCACTTAAAAGTTGTATTCCAAAACAGATTGCACTGAACCTACATCAAAAACACTTATTACTGGTTGCTTAACCATTTCTGTGTCACAGACTACCTTTACTTTCTTCTGTTGGATAGCTAGGGGTTAAAATATTGGCCTTTTGAGGCTGAAATTTCATTCAGTTTTTAAACAGTAAAGTTAATAAACTTTGCATCAGACCATACTGTCTACATATATAGTTGAAAGTGACAGTCTTGTTACATCCAGGCTCCATGTTTTATCATATCTGAGCACAGATTTTAGCAAAAAGAAGTATATCTCCATCTCCCATATCATTTATATGCTTTTAAATATGCAAATGTGGGGAACGGCCTAAACTGGCAACCTGTTTTTTTAAGCATAACATTGCTAAAGACCATTTTATCCACATTTGTTATGCTATTTGAAACTTATATTTCCATTAAAAGTACATTTATAACCTGTTTAAGTTTTTTTGATAACTTAACAACTTCAGAAAATTGTGGTAAGTGAAAAATTTTACATTTGATATAAGGCCTCACCCTAATTGAAAACCTCTATTTTTTGGCACAGGCTCATATAAAATTAACTTCTGGTCATTTTTCATAAGTCTGATACATGAAGTATGCTTTCTGTTGCTTTGCATAGATGTTAACTTATACATAGAGACATTAAAAAGTGTTAGTTTTGGTATCTTTTGGTTTTTAGAAGCTCAAATTTGATAATTTTAATTGTTCTATTACAACGCCACAATTCAGCACCCAAAGTTCAGATATAAAAAATGCCACATTTTTTTTATTTGGTTCCATATGGCTTTGAAACTTTGTAACCTGTTTTTATAATATACTAAGCTTGAATCATGCCAAGTTTTATTAGAATTGGTCAAGTTTTAGGCCCCTAATAGGCCCAAGACCACAATTAATGACCCCGCTTTTCGTTGTCCACGAATATAGTTCCTTTTAATTAGAGTGTATTTTTCCTTAATTTTTTTTTCTTTCCTTTCCTCACTCATTCCTTAAATCTTTTTGGGTGGAAATGAAAGAAGAGAGGTCAAATAAATTTTTGGATGTTGTATTTTAACTGATTTTGATATGGAATGAGTGATTAGGCCAAGTGCAAAAAGGTGATATTTGCAGTTTTCGGAACATCTCTCGACTTGTCAATAGGGGTATGGATGTGTATTGGCTAAATTTGTAAAAGTCATTGCTTCAATCTTTCTGAATTTTGGATATATATTTGGACTAGGACTATACATTACACACACAAAAAATTTGACAAAAGTGCATGGTGCAATTTTTTTAATGATGCATAAGGTTATAAAGAACTGATAGAGGAATTAATTGTGGTCTGTGGCCTAAGAGGTGCATTTCAGCAAATTTTGAATTTTTACTTTGGCATCTTTTCTGAATGATCTATTGGTATTGATTTGTCAAACTACATGAGAAGAAATGATTTTCACTTTCATTTGATAGAAATTTTGTGAAAAAGTCACTTTTCAGGTTAAATGCCCAAAATGTAGCTTTTTCACTTTTTTCACTATTTTTTCAAAAACCTGCATGCTTTATTTCTCTCGGACAGTTTTTTTCTGATATCTATTTGTGTTTGTGGTATTTATTTCAGTTGTTTAACTTATTTGTGAACTCTGAACACAAAAAAAAGTAGATAAAAACATAAAAAGAGTGCAAAATGTGCTGTTTTAATAGTCTAAGTCTAACGGTCAGTATACACAGCAGGTGAAATGTGAAGTTCTATGCACTTAAAAGTTGTATTCCAAAACAGATTGCACTGAACCTACATCAAAAACACTTATTACTGGTTGCTTAACCATTTCTGTGTCACAGACTACCTTTACTTTCTTCTGTTGGATAGCTAGGGGTTAAAATATTGGCCTTTTGAGGCTGAAATTTCATTCAGTTTTTAAACAGTAAAGTTAATAAACTTTGCATCAGACCATACTGTCTACATATATAGTTGAAAGTGACAGTCTTGTTACATCCAGGCTCCATGTTTTATCATATCTGAGCACAGATTTTAGCAAAAAGAAGTATATCTCCATCTCCCATATCATTTATATGCTTTTAAATATGCAAATGTGGGGAACGGCCTAAACTGGCAACCTGTTTTTTTAAGCATAACATTGCTAAAGACCATTTTATCCACATTTGTTATGCTATTTGAAACTTATATTTCCATTAAAAGTACATTTATAACCTGTTTAAGTTTTTTTGATAACTTAACAACTTCAGAAAATTGTGGTAAGTGAAAAATTTTACATTTGATATAAGGCCTCACCCTAATTGAAAACCTCTATTTTTTGGCACAGGCTCATATAAAATTAACTTCTGGTCATTTTTCATAAGTCTGATACATGAAGTATGCTTTCTGTTGCTTTGCATAGATGTTAACTTATACATAGAGACATTAAAAAGTGTTAGTTTTGGTATCTTTTGGTTTTTAGAAGCTCAAATTTGATAATTTTAATTGTTCTATTACAACGCCACAATTCAGCACCCAAAGTTCAGATATAAAAAATGCCACATTTTTTTTATTTGGTTCCATATGGCTTTGAAACTTTGTAACCTGTTTTTATAATATACTAAGCTTGAATCATGCCAAGTTTTATTAGAATTGGTCAAGTTTTAGGCCCCTAATAGGCCCAAGACCACAATTAATGACCCCGCTTTTCGTTGTCCACGAATATAGTTCCTTTTAATTAGAGTGTATTTTTCCTTAATTTTTTTTTCTTTCCTTTCCTCACTCATTCCTTAAATCTTTTTGGGTGGAAATGAAAGAAGAGAGGTCAAATAAATTTTTGGATGTTGTATTTTAACTGATTTTGATATGGAATGAGTGATTAGGCCAAGTGCAAAAAGGTGATATTTGCAGTTTTCGGAACATCTCTCGACTTGTCAATAGGGGTATGGATGTGTATTGGCTAAATTTGTAAAAGTCATTGCTTCAATCTTTCTGAATTTTGGATATATATTTGGACTAGGACTATACATTACACACACAAAAAATTTGACAAAAGTGCATGGTGCAATTTTTTTAATGATGCATAAGGTTATAAAGAACTGATAGAGGAATTAATTGTGGTCTGTGGCCTAAGAGGTGCATTTCAGCAAATTTTGAATTTTTACTTTGGCATCTTTTCTGAATGATCTATTGGTATTGATTTGTCAAACTACATGAGAAGAAATGATTTTCACTTTCATTTGATAGAAATTTTGTGAAAAAGTCACTTTTCAGGTTAAATGCCCAAAATGTAGCTTTTTCACTTTTTTCACTATTTTTTCAAAAACCTGCATGCTTTATTTCTCTCGGACAGTTTTTTTCTGATATCTATTTGTGTTTGTGGTATTTATTTCAGTTGTTTAACTTATTTGTGAACTCTGAACACAAAAAAAAGTAGATAAAAACATAAAAAGAGTGCAAAATGTGCTGTTTTAATAGTCTAAGTCTAACGGTCAGTATACACAGCAGGTGAAATGTGAAGTTCTATGCACTTAAAAGTTGTATTCCAAAACAGATTGCACTGAACCTACATCAAAAACACTTATTACTGGTTGCTTAACCATTTCTGTGTCACAGACTACCTTTACTTTCTTCTGTTGGATAGCTAGGGGTTAAAATATTGGCCTTTTGAGGCTGAAATTTCATTCAGTTTTTAAACAGTAAAGTTAATAAACTTTGCATCAGACCATACTGTCTACATATATAGTTGAAAGTGACAGTCTTGTTACATCCAGGCTCCATGTTTTATCATATCTGAGCACAGATTTTAGCAAAAAGAAGTATATCTCCATCTCCCATATCATTTATATGCTTTTAAATATGCAAATGTGGGGAACGGCCTAAACTGGCAACCTGTTTTTTTAAGCATAACATTGCTAAAGACCATTTTATCCACATTTGTTATGCTATTTGAAACTTATATTTCCATTAAAAGTACATTTATAACCTGTTTAAGTTTTTTTGATAACTTAACAACTTCAGAAAATTGTGGTAAGTGAAAAATTTTACATTTGATATAAGGCCTCACCCTAATTGAAAACCTCTATTTTTTGGCACAGGCTCATATAAAATTAACTTCTGGTCATTTTTCATAAGTCTGATACATGAAGTATGCTTTCTGTTGCTTTGCATAGATGTTAACTTATACATAGAGACATTAAAAAGTGTTAGTTTTGGTATCTTTTGGTTTTTAGAAGCTCAAATTTGATAATTTTAATTGTTCTATTACAACGCCACAATTCAGCACCCAAAGTTCAGATATAAAAAATGCCACATTTTTTTTATTTGGTTCCATATGGCTTTGAAACTTTGTAACCTGTTTTTATAATATACTAAGCTTGAATCATGCCAAGTTTTATTAGAATTGGTCAAGTTTTAGGCCCCTAATAGGCCCAAGACCACAATTAATGACCCCGCTTTTCGTTGTCCACGAATATAGTTCCTTTTAATTAGAGTGTATTTTTCCTTAATTTTTTTTTCTTTCCTTTCCTCACTCATTCCTTAAATCTTTTTGGGTGGAAATGAAAGAAGAGAGGTCAAATAAATTTTTGGATGTTGTATTTTAACTGATTTTGATATGGAATGAGTGATTAGGCCAAGTGCAAAAAGGTGATATTTGCAGTTTTCGGAACATCTCTCGACTTGTCAATAGGGGTATGGATGTGTATTGGCTAAATTTGTAAAAGTCATTGCTTCAATCTTTCTGAATTTTGGATATATATTTGGACTAGGACTATACATTACACACACAAAAAATTTGACAAAAGTGCATGGTGCAATTTTTTTAATGATGCATAAGGTTATAAAGAACTGATAGAGGAATTAATTGTGGTCTGTGGCCTAAGAGGTGCATTTCAGCAAATTTTGAATTTTTACTTTGGCATCTTTTCTGAATGATCTATTGGTATTGATTTGTCAAACTACATGAGAAGAAATGATTTTCACTTTCATTTGATAGAAATTTTGTGAAAAAGTCACTTTTCAGGTTAAATGCCCAAAATGTAGCTTTTTCACTTTTTTCACTATTTTTTCAAAAACCTGCATGCTTTATTTCTCTCGGACAGTTTTTTTCTGATATCTATTTGTGTTTGTGGTATTTATTTCAGTTGTTTAACTTATTTGTGAACTCTGAACACAAAAAAAAGTAGATAAAAACATAAAAAGAGTGCAAAATGTGCTGTTTTAATAGTCTAAGTCTAACGGTCAGTATACACAGCAGGTGAAATGTGAAGTTCTATGCACTTAAAAGTTGTATTCCAAAACAGATTGCACTGAACCTACATCAAAAACACTTATTACTGGTTGCTTAACCATTTCTGTGTCACAGACTACCTTTACTTTCTTCTGTTGGATAGCTAGGGGTTAAAATATTGGCCTTTTGAGGCTGAAATTTCATTCAGTTTTTAAACAGTAAAGTTAATAAACTTTGCATCAGACCATACTGTCTACATATATAGTTGAAAGTGACAGTCTTGTTACATCCAGGCTCCATGTTTTATCATATCTGAGCACAGATTTTAGCAAAAAGAAGTATATCTCCATCTCCCATATCATTTATATGCTTTTAAATATGCAAATGTGGGGAACGGCCTAAACTGGCAACCTGTTTTTTTAAGCATAACATTGCTAAAGACCATTTTATCCACATTTGTTATGCTATTTGAAACTTATATTTCCATTAAAAGTACATTTATAACCTGTTTAAGTTTTTTTGATAACTTAACAACTTCAGAAAATTGTGGTAAGTGAAAAATTTTACATTTGATATAAGGCCTCACCCTAATTGAAAACCTCTATTTTTTGGCACAGGCTCATATAAAATTAACTTCTGGTCATTTTTCATAAGTCTGATACATGAAGTATGCTTTCTGTTGCTTTGCATAGATGTTAACTTATACATAGAGACATTAAAAAGTGTTAGTTTTGGTATCTTTTGGTTTTTAGAAGCTCAAATTTGATAATTTTAATTGTTCTATTACAACGCCACAATTCAGCACCCAAAGTTCAGATATAAAAAATGCCACATTTTTTTTATTTGGTTCCATATGGCTTTGAAACTTTGTAACCTGTTTTTATAATATACTAAGCTTGAATCATGCCAAGTTTTATTAGAATTGGTCAAGTTTTAGGCCCCTAATAGGCCCAAGACCACAATTAATGACCCCGCTTTTCGTTGTCCACGAATATAGTTCCTTTTAATTAGAGTGTATTTTTCCTTAATTTTTTTTTCTTTCCTTTCCTCACTCATTCCTTAAATCTTTTTGGGTGGAAATGAAAGAAGAGAGGTCAAATAAATTTTTGGATGTTGTATTTTAACTGATTTTGATATGGAATGAGTGATTAGGCCAAGTGCAAAAAGGTGATATTTGCAGTTTTCGGAACATCTCTCGACTTGTCAATAGGGGTATGGATGTGTATTGGCTAAATTTGTAAAAGTCATTGCTTCAATCTTTCTGAATTTTGGATATATATTTGGACTAGGACTATACATTACACACACAAAAAATTTGACAAAAGTGCATGGTGCAATTTTTTTAATGATGCATAAGGTTATAAAGAACTGATAGAGGAATTAATTGTGGTCTGTGGCCTAAGAGGTGCATTTCAGCAAATTTTGAATTTTTACTTTGGCATCTTTTCTGAATGATCTATTGGTATTGATTTGTCAAACTACATGAGAAGAAATGATTTTCACTTTCATTTGATAGAAATTTTGTGAAAAAGTCACTTTTCAGGTTAAATGCCCAAAATGTAGCTTTTTCACTTTTTTCACTATTTTTTCAAAAACCTGCATGCTTTATTTCTCTCGGACAGTTTTTTTCTGATATCTATTTGTGTTTGTGGTATTTATTTCAGTTGTTTAACTTATTTGTGAACTCTGAACACAAAAAAAAGTAGATAAAAACATAAAAAGAGTGCAAAATGTGCTGTTTTAATAGTCTAAGTCTAACGGTCAGTATACACAGCAGGTGAAATGTGAAGTTCTATGCACTTAAAAGTTGTATTCCAAAACAGATTGCACTGAACCTACATCAAAAACACTTATTACTGGTTGCTTAACCATTTCTGTGTCACAGACTACCTTTACTTTCTTCTGTTGGATAGCTAGGGGTTAAAATATTGGCCTTTTGAGGCTGAAATTTCATTCAGTTTTTAAACAGTAAAGTTAATAAACTTTGCATCAGACCATACTGTCTACATATATAGTTGAAAGTGACAGTCTTGTTACATCCAGGCTCCATGTTTTATCATATCTGAGCACAGATTTTAGCAAAAAGAAGTATATCTCCATCTCCCATATCATTTATATGCTTTTAAATATGCAAATGTGGGGAACGGCCTAAACTGGCAACCTGTTTTTTTAAGCATAACATTGCTAAAGACCATTTTATCCACATTTGTTATGCTATTTGAAACTTATATTTCCATTAAAAGTACATTTATAACCTGTTTAAGTTTTTTTGATAACTTAACAACTTCAGAAAATTGTGGTAAGTGAAAAATTTTACATTTGATATAAGGCCTCACCCTAATTGAAAACCTCTATTTTTTGGCACAGGCTCATATAAAATTAACTTCTGGTCATTTTTCATAAGTCTGATACATGAAGTATGCTTTCTGTTGCTTTGCATAGATGTTAACTTATACATAGAGACATTAAAAAGTGTTAGTTTTGGTATCTTTTGGTTTTTAGAAGCTCAAATTTGATAATTTTAATTGTTCTATTACAACGCCACAATTCAGCACCCAAAGTTCAGATATAAAAAATGCCACATTTTTTTTATTTGGTTCCATATGGCTTTGAAACTTTGTAACCTGTTTTTATAATATACTAAGCTTGAATCATGCCAAGTTTTATTAGAATTGGTCAAGTTTTAGGCCCCTAATAGGCCCAAGACCACAATTAATGACCCCGCTTTTCGTTGTCCACGAATATAGTTCCTTTTAATTAGAGTGTATTTTTCCTTAATTTTTTTTTCTTTCCTTTCCTCACTCATTCCTTAAATCTTTTTGGGTGGAAATGAAAGAAGAGAGGTCAAATAAATTTTTGGATGTTGTATTTTAACTGATTTTGATATGGAATGAGTGATTAGGCCAAGTGCAAAAAGGTGATATTTGCAGTTTTCGGAACATCTCTCGACTTGTCAATAGGGGTATGGATGTGTATTGGCTAAATTTGTAAAAGTCATTGCTTCAATCTTTCTGAATTTTGGATATATATTTGGACTAGGACTATACATTACACACACAAAAAATTTGACAAAAGTGCATGGTGCAATTTTTTTAATGATGCATAAGGTTATAAAGAACTGATAGAGGAATTAATTGTGGTCTGTGGCCTAAGAGGTGCATTTCAGCAAATTTTGAATTTTTACTTTGGCATCTTTTCTGAATGATCTATTGGTATTGATTTGTCAAACTACATGAGAAGAAATGATTTTCACTTTCATTTGATAGAAATTTTGTGAAAAAGTCACTTTTCAGGTTAAATGCCCAAAATGTAGCTTTTTCACTTTTTTCACTATTTTTTCAAAAACCTGCATGCTTTATTTCTCTCGGACAGTTTTTTTCTGATATCTATTTGTGTTTGTGGTATTTATTTCAGTTGTTTAACTTATTTGTGAACTCTGAACACAAAAAAAAGTAGATAAAAACATAAAAAGAGTGCAAAATGTGCTGTTTTAATAGTCTAAGTCTAACGGTCAGTATACACAGCAGGTGAAATGTGAAGTTCTATGCACTTAAAAGTTGTATTCCAAAACAGATTGCACTGAACCTACATCAAAAACACTTATTACTGGTTGCTTAACCATTTCTGTGTCACAGACTACCTTTACTTTCTTCTGTTGGATAGCTAGGGGTTAAAATATTGGCCTTTTGAGGCTGAAATTTCATTCAGTTTTTAAACAGTAAAGTTAATAAACTTTGCATCAGACCATACTGTCTACATATATAGTTGAAAGTGACAGTCTTGTTACATCCAGGCTCCATGTTTTATCATATCTGAGCACAGATTTTAGCAAAAAGAAGTATATCTCCATCTCCCATATCATTTATATGCTTTTAAATATGCAAATGTGGGGAACGGCCTAAACTGGCAACCTGTTTTTTTAAGCATAACATTGCTAAAGACCATTTTATCCACATTTGTTATGCTATTTGAAACTTATATTTCCATTAAAAGTACATTTATAACCTGTTTAAGTTTTTTTGATAACTTAACAACTTCAGAAAATTGTGGTAAGTGAAAAATTTTACATTTGATATAAGGCCTCACCCTAATTGAAAACCTCTATTTTTTGGCACAGGCTCATATAAAATTAACTTCTGGTCATTTTTCATAAGTCTGATACATGAAGTATGCTTTCTGTTGCTTTGCATAGATGTTAACTTATACATAGAGACATTAAAAAGTGTTAGTTTTGGTATCTTTTGGTTTTTAGAAGCTCAAATTTGATAATTTTAATTGTTCTATTACAACGCCACAATTCAGCACCCAAAGTTCAGATATAAAAAATGCCACATTTTTTTTATTTGGTTCCATATGGCTTTGAAACTTTGTAACCTGTTTTTATAATATACTAAGCTTGAATCATGCCAAGTTTTATTAGAATTGGTCAAGTTTTAGGCCCCTAATAGGCCCAAGACCACAATTAATGACCCCGCTTTTCGTTGTCCACGAATATAGTTCCTTTTAATTAGAGTGTATTTTTCCTTAATTTTTTTTTCTTTCCTTTCCTCACTCATTCCTTAAATCTTTTTGGGTGGAAATGAAAGAAGAGAGGTCAAATAAATTTTTGGATGTTGTATTTTAACTGATTTTGATATGGAATGAGTGATTAGGCCAAGTGCAAAAAGGTGATATTTGCAGTTTTCGGAACATCTCTCGACTTGTCAATAGGGGTATGGATGTGTATTGGCTAAATTTGTAAAAGTCATTGCTTCAATCTTTCTGAATTTTGGATATATATTTGGACTAGGACTATACATTACACACACAAAAAATTTGACAAAAGTGCATGGTGCAATTTTTTTAATGATGCATAAGGTTATAAAGAACTGATAGAGGAATTAATTGTGGTCTGTGGCCTAAGAGGTGCATTTCAGCAAATTTTGAATTTTTACTTTGGCATCTTTTCTGAATGATCTATTGGTATTGATTTGTCAAACTACATGAGAAGAAATGATTTTCACTTTCATTTGATAGAAATTTTGTGAAAAAGTCACTTTTCAGGTTAAATGCCCAAAATGTAGCTTTTTCACTTTTTTCACTATTTTTTCAAAAACCTGCATGCTTTATTTCTCTCGGACAGTTTTTTTCTGATATCTATTTGTGTTTGTGGTATTTATTTCAGTTGTTTAACTTATTTGTGAACTCTGAACACAAAAAAAAGTAGATAAAAACATAAAAAGAGTGCAAAATGTGCTGTTTTAATAGTCTAAGTCTAACGGTCAGTATACACAGCAGGTGAAATGTGAAGTTCTATGCACTTAAAAGTTGTATTCCAAAACAGATTGCACTGAACCTACATCAAAAACACTTATTACTGGTTGCTTAACCATTTCTGTGTCACAGACTACCTTTACTTTCTTCTGTTGGATAGCTAGGGGTTAAAATATTGGCCTTTTGAGGCTGAAATTTCATTCAGTTTTTAAACAGTAAAGTTAATAAACTTTGCATCAGACCATACTGTCTACATATATAGTTGAAAGTGACAGTCTTGTTACATCCAGGCTCCATGTTTTATCATATCTGAGCACAGATTTTAGCAAAAAGAAGTATATCTCCATCTCCCATATCATTTATATGCTTTTAAATATGCAAATGTGGGGAACGGCCTAAACTGGCAACCTGTTTTTTTAAGCATAACATTGCTAAAGACCATTTTATCCACATTTGTTATGCTATTTGAAACTTATATTTCCATTAAAAGTACATTTATAACCTGTTTAAGTTTTTTTGATAACTTAACAACTTCAGAAAATTGTGGTAAGTGAAAAATTTTACATTTGATATAAGGCCTCACCCTAATTGAAAACCTCTATTTTTTGGCACAGGCTCATATAAAATTAACTTCTGGTCATTTTTCATAAGTCTGATACATGAAGTATGCTTTCTGTTGCTTTGCATAGATGTTAACTTATACATAGAGACATTAAAAAGTGTTAGTTTTGGTATCTTTTGGTTTTTAGAAGCTCAAATTTGATAATTTTAATTGTTCTATTACAACGCCACAATTCAGCACCCAAAGTTCAGATATAAAAAATGCCACATTTTTTTTATTTGGTTCCATATGGCTTTGAAACTTTGTAACCTGTTTTTATAATATACTAAGCTTGAATCATGCCAAGTTTTATTAGAATTGGTCAAGTTTTAGGCCCCTAATAGGCCCAAGACCACAATTAATGACCCCGCTTTTCGTTGTCCACGAATATAGTTCCTTTTAATTAGAGTGTATTTTTCCTTAATTTTTTTTTCTTTCCTTTCCTCACTCATTCCTTAAATCTTTTTGGGTGGAAATGAAAGAAGAGAGGTCAAATAAATTTTTGGATGTTGTATTTTAACTGATTTTGATATGGAATGAGTGATTAGGCCAAGTGCAAAAAGGTGATATTTGCAGTTTTCGGAACATCTCTCGACTTGTCAATAGGGGTATGGATGTGTATTGGCTAAATTTGTAAAAGTCATTGCTTCAATCTTTCTGAATTTTGGATATATATTTGGACTAGGACTATACATTACACACACAAAAAATTTGACAAAAGTGCATGGTGCAATTTTTTTAATGATGCATAAGGTTATAAAGAACTGATAGAGGAATTAATTGTGGTCTGTGGCCTAAGAGGTGCATTTCAGCAAATTTTGAATTTTTACTTTGGCATCTTTTCTGAATGATCTATTGGTATTGATTTGTCAAACTACATGAGAAGAAATGATTTTCACTTTCATTTGATAGAAATTTTGTGAAAAAGTCACTTTTCAGGTTAAATGCCCAAAATGTAGCTTTTTCACTTTTTTCACTATTTTTTCAAAAACCTGCATGCTTTATTTCTCTCGGACAGTTTTTTTCTGATATCTATTTGTGTTTGTGGTATTTATTTCAGTTGTTTAACTTATTTGTGAACTCTGAACACAAAAAAAAGTAGATAAAAACATAAAAAGAGTGCAAAATGTGCTGTTTTAATAGTCTAAGTCTAACGGTCAGTATACACAGCAGGTGAAATGTGAAGTTCTATGCACTTAAAAGTTGTATTCCAAAACAGATTGCACTGAACCTACATCAAAAACACTTATTACTGGTTGCTTAACCATTTCTGTGTCACAGACTACCTTTACTTTCTTCTGTTGGATAGCTAGGGGTTAAAATATTGGCCTTTTGA
>NW_027468034.1:72500-75000 GCF_965363235.1 Mytilus galloprovincialis
TTTTAAAGTTCCACCGGTTCAATTAAATCCAAAACATGCACTGCTGGTGAACTGTGATCAAAATGTCAATTTCCTACAATGACAAAAGAAATTACATTGTGTACATTCCGTCTCTATACATGTTGTCTGTTCAACATCCCGACCTAAAGAGAAATAAAAAGACTAAGTTTTCGTTATTATAAACCCAAGTCACGTGATGCCTTCTCAATCTGGCGCGCGCGCTGGACCTAAAATAAAATAAAAACTTTCCCAACTAAACATGAAACTTTCCCGGAATAATATAGACCCCTTACAGAAACAAACAAACAAACAAACAAACAAACAAACACACACACACACACACACACACAAACAAACAAACAAACAAACACACACACACACAATCATGTTTCAAAGGGGGGAAAGACCGTTTACAATTGCTTTTTGAAAGCAATTGATTTATATTATTGTTCTTACATCTCTTCTGAAAAAAAAATCCACATGTTTGTTATCAGTTGAACTCTGAAACTACAAGTCCAATCGACCCCAAACTTTACAGTCAGCAGGGCATACATGTACCAAAGGTTCATAAAACAACGTGGTGCAGATATCTCTCAAGACTTTTCCTAGAGAAAAAAAATGGCAATGCTGTAAAAATCGCTTGCTAGGTCCGTAAATCTCAGTAAAAACCTACAATAAAATGTCCGCTCCTAGATTGAAATACTTATCTGTGTTACAAACTGGTGCTGAAAAATGTACATTATCAGAAAATAATCCTTAAATGTGTTTTAAAGTTCCACCGGTTCAATTAAATCCAAAACATGCACTGCTGGTGAACTGTGATCAAAATGTCAATTTCCTACAATGACAAAAGAAATTACATTGTGTACATTCCGTCTCTATACATGTTGTCTGTTCAACATCCCGACCTAAAGAGAAATAAAAAGACTAAGTTTTCGTTATTATAAACCCAAGTCACGTGATGCCTTCTCAATCTGGCGCGCGCGCTGGACCTAAAATAAAATAAAAACTTTCCCAACTAAACATGAAACTTTCCCGGAATAATATAGACCCCTTACAGAAACAAACAAACAAACAAACAAACAAACAAACAAACACACACACACACACACACACACAAACAAACAAACAAACACACACACACACAATCATGTTTCAAAGGGGGGAAAGACCGTTTACAATTGCTTTTTGAAAGCAATTGATTTATATTATTGTTCTTACATCTCTTCTGAAAAAAAAATCCACATGTTTGTTATCAGTTGAACTCTGAAACTACAAGTCCAATCGACCCCAAACTTTACAGTCAGCAGGGCATACATGTACCAAAGGTTCATAAAACAACGTGGTGCAGATATCTCTCAAGACTTTTCCTAGAGAAAAAAAATGGCAATGCTGTAAAAATCGCTTGCTAGGTCCGTAAATCTCAGTAAAAACCTACAATAAAATGTCCGCTCCTAGATTGAAATACTTATCTGTGTTACAAACTGGTGCTGAAAAATGTACATTATCAGAAAATAATCCTTAAATGTGTTTTAAAGTTCCACCGGTTCAATTAAATCCAAAACATGCACTGCTGGTGAACTGTGATCAAAATGTCAATTTCCTACAATGACAAAAGAAATTACATTGTGTACATTCCGTCTCTATACATGTTGTCTGTTCAACATCCCGACCTAAAGAGAAATAAAAAGACTAAGTTTTCGTTATTATAAACCCAAGTCACGTGATGCCTTCTCAATCTGGCGCGCGCGCTGGACCTAAAATAAAATAAAAACTTTCCCAACTAAACATGAAACTTTCCCGGAATAATATAGACCCCTTACAGAAACAAACAAACAAACAAACAAACAAACAAACAAACAAACAAACACACACACACACACACACACACACAAACAAACAAACAAACAAACACACACACACACAATCATGTTTCAAAGGGGGGAAAGACCGTTTACAATTGCTTTTTGAAAGCAATTGATTTATATTATTGTTCTTACATCTCTTCTGAAAAAAAAATCCACATGTTTGTTATCAGTTGAACTCTGAAACTACAAGTCCAATCGACCCCAAACTTTACAGTCAGCAGGGCATACATGTACCAAAGGTTCATAAAACAACGTGGTGCAGATATCTCTCAAGACTTTTCCTAGAGAAAAAAAATGGCAATGCTGTAAAAATCGCTTGCTAGGTCCGTAAATCTCAGTAAAAACCTACAATAAAATGTCCGCTCCTAGATTGAAATACTTATCTGTGTTACAAACTGGTGCTGAAAAATGTACATTATCAGAAAATAATCCTTAAATGTGTTTTAAAGTTCCACCGGTTCAATTAAATCCAAAACATGCACTGCTGGTGAACTGTGATCAAAATGTCAATTTCCTACAATGACAAAAGAAATTACATTGTGTACATTCCGTCTCTATACATGTTGTCTGTTCAACATCCCGACCTAAAGAGAAATAAAAAGACTAAGTTTTCGTTATTATAAACCCAAGTC